>NW_027123279.1:1957-2599 GCF_001457755.1 Trypanosoma equiperdum
AGTCGCTGCTGGCGCTTAGCCTGCCAAGAGGTATTGTAAAATAGGCGTGTTTAAAGTCTCGTTCACTCACGCCGTGACGGTGTTTGCGCCTTTTCTCTTTTGTAATGATATTTTCTGGGCGTTACATGCTTGTTACTTATATTCCCTCACATCGAAGCTTTTGAAGTTTATATAAGATATTCGTCATAATTTTTACTTCAAAATCCCAATGACTGGAGTTTTGTCGTCAAATTCAAAACTAACCTCTCCCCGTATTTACTCTTTTTTCCTCTACTGCAAGCATCCCCAATTTCACACATCTGCAGGTCATAGAACTGTGAAAATACCTTTTTCAATCACCATGACTCTAAGCACCAACCTTTCCACTAATTTTGCTACTTCCTCCATCCAATTCCGCTTAAAGTGCGGTTTCTTGGAAGTTAGCTGCATTGTTGACATTCTTTTTATTTGGAATTTGTCCGCTAGGGCTGAAGACAATATGGACTTAGCTGCGCTTCATATATGGTTTTGGGTTTGAGACTTTCTTTTTATATATGGCCCAGGATGCGGCTGCAGAGATAGTGACAGACTTTTCTATATGAAACGTCTTTTTATTATAGAACCAATTGTGTCCAATTGCAGGCCTTCTTTGTAATCCAAGCT
>NW_027123279.1:2609-3385 GCF_001457755.1 Trypanosoma equiperdum
TGAAATAACAAATAGAGGCGGGTGTTTTTGCCGACGTAATTAGTCTGACTCTTCTGTTTTGGAGCCTTCTGCTCTTTTGTTCGGTTCCGGTTTAGAATCTACAATTTGGTCCAAAAAGCGCATTTCTTATTTTTTTGTTAATACAATCTGTTAGTCCCGTGTCAGAGATCAACTTTATATGAATTACTCGGTCCTTGAAACGTCTTAATTCCTGCCAATTATAACTAAAGAGAGTTGGAGGACTGTAACAACGGATT
The DNA here is from genome assembly GCF_001457755.1 of Trypanosoma equiperdum. Lineage (NCBI taxonomy): Eukaryota > Euglenozoa > Kinetoplastea > Trypanosomatida > Trypanosomatidae > Trypanosoma > Trypanosoma equiperdum. The sequence goes on from NW_027123279.1 coordinate 2,867, forward strand.
TACTCGGCTTCCTATAGCTCCTCTATTGGTTATGTTATGAGCTTTTTCAAGAATTTAACGCTTTTTTATTCTGTTGTTTACCGTAATCCATTAACACTTATAGTTTCAAAATATTTCTGTCAATAATATCATATGGTTTCACACAATTGGTAATCATTACTACTGTATTTGATCATAATAATTTGAGATTTCCTCACTATTATACAATTTCTTCTGCCTACTTCTAATTTTACTTCTGTTTCTGACGATTTTACTTACTTACAAGCTCACTCACTTGGTCTCACTACATCCTTGACACTGCTTCAGACTCTTCTATTATTATATCCAGTTTCTTTGCACCACCACTTTTTTGTATTAGTATATACACACTTACAAAGCTCTCTTATCATTAAAATTATTATTATGACATTAATAAATAAACACAAAATAAGTGAACAAACTATATTAGAATAGCATTTACATTTTTATATACTATTGCTATACTACTTTACATCCATGATCCACTCTCATACCAAATTT
>NW_027123279.1:3395-3880 GCF_001457755.1 Trypanosoma equiperdum
ATTCACTAATTTTCGGCACCTTGTATACTTTCGTAAAACAGTGTTAAAACATATCAAATTATATCAAAATAGAAAATTTAATAAATATCATAAATTTGAGCAAAAATACTTAAAAAACGAAAACCCTAGAGAACACATATAAGCAGCAGCAATTGAAGCACAATTCTTATTAACGAAGAAAATAGAATTTTTGCAAGCATCATTTTCCCATTTACAACTAGGAGATTTGCATTATCCTCTCAATTTTCCTTCGCATTTCCCTGTTATTGTTTTTCCGCTGTCTGCGCTCCTATTTCTGGTGCTGCTGTTTTTTCAGCTGTTGCTTTTTGATTGCATTTATTCTCATTTTAATCGTAATTGCATTTTTCTTGAGAGCATGTTGCATTTTTGCCGTTGTGCTTGGCGCATGCTTCCGCTGGTGCAATAGCTGCATTCTTTCTTGCTGCTATTACGGTGTTTGTTGTCTCTGATGGCAATTCACTGCT
>NW_027123279.1:3890-4682 GCF_001457755.1 Trypanosoma equiperdum
ACAACTCACTCGTGCTTCGATCTTTAACGCTGCTGGTTCCGTTACTATTGGGTCACATGCTGCGTCTACAGCTTCATCGGAAGCAAGTTCAGAGGCGAGGTGTGCAAGCTCTTTGTACCACGGTATTGCGTTAAAATCTGTTGTTGTCGTTGTTTCAGCGTGCTATACCAGAAACATACGCTACTGTCCTGTGCATCTTTACAACCTGTTGCAAGGAACTCTCCAATGTACATGCCCATCGATGTGATTGTAAATGACGACGTTATTGCGGTTGGTGATTGCTGTACCGCCGCTTCTGTCAGCTTGATTGGTTTCTTGTTGCCACACATTTTGATTAGGTCTTGTATCTTCGTTGGAACGTCCCCCACGTTTGTTGGATATGCCGCATCTGCCGCTGTTTCTGACCGGCATGTGTCCTGCACAGGTGTCCCCGCTGCCCTGTTGGCACATACACAAATAGCTACAGTCGCTAGATTTTTCCCTGTGTTATTGGCTACGTTGGTGTTTTTTTGCAGCCGGTGGCCCTTTTGGCATTTGTGTTTCTTCCATTGAGGATCGCTTCGGCTTGTACAGGGTCCGTTCCTAATTTGCCATTTTTTTTGACAAGAACAACCGTAGATATTCTGTCTTTAATCTTCGGTGTCAGCTTGCATCTCAGCCACATTACCTCTAGAACCATTTCAGTGGGGTATGGTATTGTTGTACATGGATTCCGCCACATTTGTAGGACTATGCAAATACCATGCTGTTGGTTTGATTACACCTCCTAATTCTTCTAATTTTCGTTTCTTT
>NW_027123279.1:4692-15078 GCF_001457755.1 Trypanosoma equiperdum
AAGCAACAGCCTCACAGCAGATCCCCATACAGGAGCTCTGTAACTAGTTGTGCTGCTATTCTCAACTACTCATGCTCAAAAACAGCTGACTTACATCTCAGTTCCAGTCTCTATCTTTGATTTTTTTGGGGAAAACCGGTGTAGTCACGGTCTCTCACATTGCTGTTACATTGAGTTCGAACATTGCCGTTTTGTTTGCTGATCTTTTTCCACGAGTAAAGCCTCTTTATTCAAGAGCTGGTTCCGACACAATCCCTGAATTACCTTTAATAAGGCTCGCAGTCTCCAAATTCAATCTAACACTTTCAGCTACATCTATTTATTTTTCCTACTTTTTTTGTTTCTTAACACTTTGCGACGCAGAAAGCTGTAAGAGAGATTAAATAATTATTTGAAGTGAATGCCCTCTTCTAACAAAGACCGTTCTTCCATTTTGTAACTTCCCTCGGGTTTAACGTACTAAACTACCACTCAGTATCTTATTTCACACTTTAACATGCTTCATTCTAGAAAAATGCTTGCTTCTGTCTAATAAATTTGTCAATTTGATTGTGAGTAGAGGCTCCTAAAGCTCAACCTTTCTAAACAATTCTGTAATGTAATAGCAGTCTTGTTGCTGTTATTTGCTTATCAGCTCGCTGCATTCAGCAGTTTTTTGGTCGAATTGTTATATTTGATGCTGTTTTTATTACTTTTCGGGACGTTCTTTCACCATCAAATGCCTCCTTTGACTTCACTTCGGTTGTTTTGTTACTGCTGATACAAGACACACCTTGAAGCTACATTTATGACCTTTGTCAGTTGAATTCTTTGTATTATATTCCAGCGTATCCATAATAGTGCTTTCAGTAAAAATAATGCGTTTTCAATGAGTTCTTAAGAACATATTGGCGTTGTTGCAGCTTTTCAACTTCTACTTGTACTACATCTCTGTGTTTGGCACAGCATCTTCATTTAGCTTCTACGCCGGTCTCTATCTTTCCCTCATTGTCTCCTCAATTATTTCCTTAAATGATTATGTCATTTGTCATACTTGTGCTTAAAAAAATTGAGCACACTTCATATCCGTTTCTTTCTTTTCCTTACGCCATTTCCATTGATGATATTCATTGTTCCCTCCAACAGTCTCTCAATCACTTTTTTACAAATTTTCTATTTAAAATGTTTCTATTATCTTAGTATATTAAGTCTTCACAATTTTTGTTATAGTTTTAGCATATACTCACTGACAACAATCACATATCATTGTTATAATAATTGTTCACTGTTATAATTGTTATAACCCTAACTAATATTCATGAAATTAGTCAAATTAAAATCTTTTCATGATATCATTCATTTTTAATACCTTGTTACTTTACTTCTACTTTTAAACCGTAAGCCATTACCATATACAATTTACAAATTTCATATTTTAAAAAAAATTTTACATTTCCAACGAAAAGTTTTAAAGTCTATATCAAATTTTACAAAAATTTTATCAAAATACTAAATTTCATAGATTTTATAAAATTGAGAAAATGTGCCTAAAATGCTATTAAACTCATAAAAGAAACAGCAATCAGAGCAAACTTTTTAGTTACGGGAAAACTAGAGAAGCGGCAAGCTGGAGTAACTGGCCCCTGTCCTTCGATGCAGGTAATCTACCGACAAACAGCTTTCTTGCCAGCAGGGGTAGTGCCCTGGATGGCATTGCATTTCTCAGGAGTGCCGTAGCTAGAGCAATTTACCCCTGATGTTTTATCCCTGTCTTTCTTTTCTCTTCCTTTGTCTCCTGAATCTTCCCTGGTGACTGGCACGCTTTTGAGCGCTGGTTAAGCTACTGTTGTCTTTGTCGAGTTTTGTCGAGGGAAAAGAAGGTTGATCAGCTGCTTCTCGGAAAAGTGGTTGCGGTTGCTTTTTTAAAAAAAAACGGCGTGCCATCACTTAATTAAAGACGAAGAAAAAAATAAGTTGGAAAAAAATTGCACCGAAAAATGCAGAGCTGAAATTTGCAGGTTGTAAAAGTGCTGTTTTAAACTCGTAACGAAAAGGAGATTAATCTGTTTTATGAATAAGGGTTATGGTCTCTGTAAAAGAAAAGAGCCGCGGCACCACTAAAAATTTTTAAAAATGGCGAATTAAAAAAAAGTGAATTAAAAAATAAAAAATTATAACCCTAACCTGAATAACCCTTTAAACTTTCCTTCCTTTTTTAATTCTATTTTGAATAGAACTTTGAGAATCCATTACAAAAATTCCTTAAGTCTCTTATTTTTTTCAAAAATTTAAAATAATTAAATGAAAATAAAAAAATAAAATAAGAAAAAATAACAAACGTGAAAATTTCTAACCCTATGAAAAAACTTAACCATAAAAATTCAAAAAGATGAAAAAGTTTTAGACATAACAAAACAAAAAATTACAGAGTCAAAAAGCCAACAATAATAACTTTTTAGTTTATTTACGTGTTAAAATATATCAAATAGCAAAGTTCTTTACTTAGAGGGGAGTTTTAAAATAGAAAAGACAATAAAGCAGCAGCCATACTCAGAGTAAATTTTTTATTGATGGAGAAACTGAAAAAGCGGCACTCCGGCTTCGAAAGCTTTCCAGTACCATTAACAAAATCAATCCATCCACATACTTTTTTCACCTGGTTTAACATTCTTGTTTTTCCACCTTAGTCTGTTGAATTCTTATGCTTCCCGCAGTTTACAGTTGTTGTTTCAGCCGCTCCAGTTTGAGTTTGTGTTACAGGTGCTCCACTTTTTTCAGCTTTTGTTGAGTTAAATTTGCACTTTTTAGATGTGTCTTTTTCTGTTTCGTTATAACTGCAGTAAGGCTTGGCGCCGCATTCTGTTGCACCCGTGATCTTACTGCAAATATCTTCTGCTGTTTTCTTGTCTGTGCTCTCGCAGACTTTTTCTTCTGATGCTGCGCTTACTTCTTGCTGTATCTTGATCAGTGCTTGGCCTTCGCCTTCCGAAATTTGGTTCTCAGTTAGTTCTAATACCCCAATTTGTTTTGTAGTCTTTGATACTTTTATATTTACTTTTCGTTCTTTGAGCTGTTCTACAAACTTGATCTTTGTTTCGCCTTCAGTGAAACCAAAAATTGTCTGCAGTTCTTTTGCGGTTGGCGTGTAGCCAGGGGTGTCTGCTTTTCCAGTTGTCACCTTGATTGCCTCTGCCATTGCAGGGCTTACCTCTTTGTCTGTGAGAATTTTAGTTAGGTCTGTATAGTGTCTTACCGGCGGGTACTGTTTGTCCGTCAGAGCATGCTGCATAGCGCTGACTGCAGTTTGCGCTGCCTTGTGGGCTGGTAAAGCCGACTTATCTGTTGCAATTACTGCGGCACCGCCCCCGTTGCCGCTGTGCTTTATGTGTAATATTCCTGCGCCCCACTTGGGTTCGGTTAGCTGGCCTTGGTTTGCCCCGCTGTAGGCCGAAAGATCGTTGTTCGTGAGCGTGCAAGTTTTTGTTGCTGTTAGCGTCCCTTTGGCGCCGTAGTTGAATGCTGGCTTTGCGAGTGTGGCCAACGCGGCGTCGTGGGTTGCCGTTTCTATCGTCGTCTCGAGGCAATCCGCTAGATCAGCGTCCTCTACCCGGTCGGTGTCGCTGCCTTTTATTATACAGACGTTTGCCGTCCCTGCCGTGTTTCGAGTGGACCGAAAGACGTTGATAAATTCGTCGATCCTCCCGGCTGCATACGCCGCCGTTGCTGCTGTCGTTTCCGCCGTTTTCGCGATTGTCTGAAGTTCGCTGTTTATCTCCGTGAGGCTGGCGTCTGCGAATGCCTTGAGTAGCTCCAGCTTGGTTCCAGCTTCCATGTCTAGCATCTGAAGGATTACCATTTTGCGCCGAAAAAGGGTATAGTCGTTTTGCCACTCGTTTAGCTGAGATATGCGGCCATCGATTAGCTTCGCAATGGCCTTGCCGGCTTTTGCTGTACCGCAGATCTCTTTGATGGCTGTGAGGTGCAGCGCTCCTTGGTTGCCTGCGTTTGTCTGCCTCAAATGAGCAGACAGTAAAAGAAATACCGAAATCCCCTTGCTAAGCATGGAAATTGCCTGATGTAGTTACAAATAAAGTTTTTGTGAGAAGTAGCAATATTTATTTTGCTGCGTTCGTCCGTCGCGGCGAGTAATTAGCGATGTCAGTGCCGGCTGATTGTGGAGTGTGTCTGTTGCCATGTGCTTTGAGTAAGTAGGGGCAGTATGTCTGTTTTATTTGTAAATCTGTAGACCTGGCTGTTGTATGGATGTACTGCGCCGCTAGATCGGCGCCGATTTTGTTGACACGCTGCGTTACTTTTTCGTGTTGTTAAATTGTCGTCCTTTTTTTGTGCGCCGAAAGCTGTGTTGAGTATTTTAATTGCTGCAGTCGAATAGTGTGATAACAAAAAAGTTTATATAAGGATCCAGCTATGGTATTTGTACCTCAGTATGACCTTGCACATGACCTCAAGCGCTCCTGGTCGCTTTTTATTCGCCAGAGAGAGACTGCTGTGGTGTTGATATGCCGCTGTCTGGCCTGTGTTTATCTGCTTTTGTAAAAATTGCTGCTGCTGGCGTCTGCAATTTTTGTCTCTGACGACTACAGAGCGATTTTTGAGGCGGTTGGTGCCATTGCTGTCGCCTCTGTCTGGGAAATACATTATGATAGTTGCTTGTAGTCACTGTTTTAGCCCCCTCCATCTTTTTTTTGTCTTCCTAGATAGGTCTATCTTTCACTGGTGTGAAGCTATTTTCAACTGTATTGATTGCTAGCGGTGCACGCCTTATAGATGGAAGTTGTGGTCAATACTCGCTATCTGGGCTTCTTTGTGACATTACAGCCAATGTTCGCTACAAACGGTTGAGCATGTTTAACCTTCGTGCGCTTTAAAAGTAGATGAATTGGTGTTTGTTTGCTAGTATTAGTCGTCTTTTCCCTTCTACCTGGTCTGCTCCATCTGCCTCAGTAAGAACTCCCAGATTGCTTCAGCTGCTACTCTAGCGCCACGTTGTATCTGGTAAATTGGGGTTCGCTTTACGATCTTTGGTTTATAGCTTTCTCCATTTTGTAGTTTAAATTTTGATGACTTTATTTTTATGTGCTTTTCCCCTTGACGTTTAAATGTAAATTCTCTTCTTTCCTCCACTTTTTTCCGTTCTGGTCGCTTTCTTCGTCACGTATCTGTAAAGAAAGATGTGAAATGAATAAAATTATTATAGGAAATGTCTTCATGCTACAGGATTCTTAATTCTACGTAAGATAAAATAAATTGCACTTGTGTAACTTACCTTATTTTTGGTGTTCTAAATATGCCATTAAAGCTGCATTTGCAAAATATACGTACTATGTTCTATAAAACGACAAAATGCTTAGCTTTACCTAATAAATTCACCAATAAATATGCGCGTAAAGTCTTATAAGCCTGACCGTTTACACACTATCTTTCAATTCCATAACAGTTTTATTGTTGCTTTTCTTGATTTTTTCACGCACTCTCATGATTAAAATTGCTATTAACGATAACCAACACGGCACGGTAAAATAACCCCGAGGCAATTTCTATCTAGTTTCCCTCTACAACTCTAGACTATCTATACTAAACATACTTAGTTTCCAACCACTCCATGCCATAAACATGAGAAATATATTTTTTAGGTGCCATTGCTTTCAGTGCCAAGTTTGTAACTTATATTGCCGTCTACGTAGCTAACTTTTAGTTGAACAACAAGTTTATTCCTCTTATTTTCACTTCAGAAGTCCTATTCGTTTAAATACCCGTAATTTGTGCATGAGCTCATACTTTAAAATTAGGATTATTATAATATTCGTCTATTCACACTCACAATACTCTCCTATTATTATCATTATCATTATTATTATCATTATATATATTATTATTGCTACTCTTATTATAATATTCGTATATATGCACACACTCACAACACTCTCCCATCATTATTACAATTATTATTATTATTATTATTGCTCTTATTATAATATTAGTATGTACACACTTCCATCATCATTGTTTCGGTTACTTTATTACTATTACTATCAACACTATCACTGTTGTAACCCTAACTAACATCCATACAATAAATAAAATAGAATAGTATTTCACTACTTTTTTCATCTTTTCACTCTGCGAATTTTCCCCATAGTTCACCACCATACATGTCACAAAAATCTTAAGATCTTACAAATTCCCAATATTTTCATTAATTTGCACAGCTTTAGCGAAAAATGTTAAAATACATCAAGTTTTGTAAAATTCTCTCGAAATAAAAAAGTTTATAATTTTCATAAAGTAGAGAGAAACTCTTTTAAGATTTAATAATAGAAGAAAAAGTGCAAGCAAAAGAAGAATTTTAATCACAAAGAAATTTCTCCTTGTTGTATTTTTGTTTCTTCTTTCTCACCTTTAACTTTCTTTTCTCCATCCACTTCTTTTTTAGGTTTGTAAACTCCGGCTTCCAGAAAACAATTCCCTTTGCATTCATCTCCATTTTTGCTGCTGCAATCTGCTGATTTCGTTTCGTCAACTTTTTTGCTTTCTTTTTCTTGTTCTTGTTTCTGGACTTGTGTTTTTAGAAAAATCCTCGCTAACGCTGCACCACGCGAAGCCGTTGTTTGGAGTTTCTTCACTTCCTCTGTTATTTCAGATTTTCCATCTCCCTTGGGTACTGGCGTTGCTGCTACCTCTTTTCAGTACTCTGTTGCGTATGTTGCTCCTGCTTTGCCGTACGCTCGTTCGATCGCGGTGTCTATTATAGTCGCGTCTGCTGCTTCGATTTTTCCGCCATTGGTTGGCCTGCTAAGGCTTTTAGCACGAATAGTCTGTATTCGCTTGTACTTGCTATATCTTCGTAGTTTGCCAGTCGCTTGTTGCACGCGATGACTGCTTGTGCCTCTTTCGCCTCTTGTAATGCCGCATTGGCGTCTGTTTTTGCCTGCGTCGCCAGCTTAAAGTCTGCTGCTGTTACTTTTAGTGGCGTTCCCCATGCCGCTGCAAATCTGTCTGTGCTAGCAGCGGCGCCTTCTGTTAAAGTTAGGCTGAACTTCAGTTGCGTGCTGGATGTTACGTCGTTTGCGCCGCAGTTTGTGGGCGTGTCTGCCTGCAAGCAATCATTGGTCAGATGCACCTTGTTTAGGAGGTCTGGGATATCCGGTTGGCTTTGCGCCGGGTCTCTGTCGTTTACATCTTTATCTTCCATTGTCTGCTCGTCGCAGGCAATGTTCGTTTTGAGCTCTGCAAAGTTTTGAGTTTGCTTCGCCGCGTGGTTGAAGTTGCCTCCGGTTGACCACTTTAGGTGGTAAATGCCGTTGGATTTGCTAATGTAGTGTAAGCCACGGAGTAAAGCAGCTGCAGCCGCCGACGCATTAGTTAATTTTGCTGTGACTGCCTCTTTGTTTGATATTTCTTGTTCGCAGTCGCTTACTAAAGCTGCTCCCGCCGCTACAATTGGCACGGTCTTTCTGCGTGTTATTTCTGAGCCCGTATTTTCAGCTATTATTGCTGTTAAGAATTGCCGTTGTAGTGCTGTTAGTCCGGTTTTGGCATTTTCAAGCTCGTCCGCATAGTGCTTTGTCCGCCTTTCTAGGTGGTATGCGCAGCCACAGACGCTCTTACATGCTTGAGCGGGTTGCTGTGACTTTCCTACCTGAAACGACGCAATTAAAGTGAGCACTGCTATTGCTAGTTTATCTTTCATCTTTATTCTCTGCTTAAAATTTCAGGGAGGAGTTTTGCCGTCTGTTCTTTCATGCAGAGGTGCGTATGTGCCGTGTAACTTTCTGAGTAAGTGTTTAGTCTCTTGCAGCTAAGTTGAGTTTTTTTACTTCAGTGTTTCTTTGCTGGACTTTCTCTAAACTGCGTTTTTTCAAAAGTGAATTTCATCGAGGTTAACTTTTGTCTTTCTTTGTCTGTCTCGCGGATGCAGTAGGTTTTTTGTTTTAAGGTGCTTATTGTTTGAAAAAAAGAAAAGTGTGCCGTACATCCTCAGTTGACCATTTGTAGTAAAAAAGCGTGTTTTTAGCTGATCTATTTAACTTCTTAAATCTAACCTATAATTTATATATATAAACACTTAAGATTTGTTTTTTCGCTGTTTTCTCTAATTTGTTAATTTGTAGTTCTCATTTTAACTCCGAATAAGAAGATGGCATTGCTGTTGCTCCAGCATATGATTGACCATTTGTTCCTGGTTTTGATTATTTTGTTTGCTTTGTTGAGGTGACGATCAAATCTGGCGAGTTGGAGCCTGAAATTGTCTTTCTTGTTAATTTTTCTTTGCTGATACGCGCCACTAACTCACCATTACCGGATCTTTATATTTATTACTCGTTCCTTTGAAGTTCTTAGTGTCTCCTTAGTATATCGGCAAGAAGTTGGAAGAGTATCATTACAAACTTTTGTACTTCATTGTATTCCTACATCCTGTCATATATGTTCTATTGTTGGCAGGTTCAGCGTCTTCATGCTTTTTTAAACGTCGATAATACATTAGTAGTTCCAGTTTTAAAATTTCACTCGCAGCTATATTTTATTGTATTACGCAAATGTTGGCTGTTAGAAATATATCTGATAAGAATAAGTTTTGGACATCATTTCTGACTAGCACAACTCATTATTCATGATTTTAATTTTGTTACTGCTGGACATCAATATCCACTATCATATTTAAAACTACAGTCACGATTATCATTTCATTTGTCACATCTATCCATTATAAAGTGAAATATGTGGTACGATCTCAGCATGTATTATTTTTTCTGTTCTTTTATTTACCGCACATTTACTTGTTTCTCTCTGTATTTCATTATATTCTAAATGTACATCCGCCATCACTTCGAGGAAAGTAGCAATTTCATGCTAATGAATATGTTATTCTCTCTCTCCTATTATCCCCACATTATTTTCTTGTATATGATGACGTTTACAGTCATGTTGTTGCGTTTGAAAATTTCAATATTCAAATTTCTTTCTCCCCTATAACTCAATAACTCACCCATTCATTTCCTCTCATTTATTCCTTACCATTTCTTTAAATGCTTCTCTTTTCCTCCTCGAATTAGTACCTACAAAAACTCATATTATAACAGTAGCATATGCATACACTCGCAAAACTCTCCTATCATTATCGTTACATCACTATTTCAATGCTAACAAGTATTCATAAGTGACTTAAATAAACAAAATAAAGTAAATTAGAATAACACTAACTTGTCATACCCTTTTCCCTACTGCTGTTGAGCCACATGCTACATTAATACCAAATTGCAAACTTTAAATATTTTGTATTTTTTAGTTATCATGGTGTTCGCTAACTTTTATATTTGCATTTAATAGTGTTAAAATATATCAAATTATAGTATATTTAGAAAATGATCTAAAAATATTTCATAATTATTATAAAATTTAGCAAAAATCGTTAGAGTTCTAGAATAATAAAATTCTACCTAACCTACAAATTTTGATGACAAAAGAGAAATTTTTCTATTTAAGAGAATGATCGAGTTTTTAAAAGCATTATTTTCTCATTTTCAGCCAAGAGCCTTGGCGCAGTCTATTTCTAATTTCCTTTTACTTTTTTATAGCTGTTGTCTCTGCTTTCTTCATCTTCTGCTACCGCATTTAACTTCTCTGAAACTTGTTTTTTATCTATTTCGCACTCCCCCTCTCGTTTTCACCTCCTTTCCATGAGCATTTAGTATCAATACAAGCAGCTTTATGGTTTTTGTGTGCGGTGCAAATGGCTTGTTGTTTCTGTGGGTTTTCCGTGCCCTTTTGCTCTGCTTGGGCCTGTGCGTTCGGCTGGGGTGGGACCAGCTTCTCTAGAACTGCCGCCTGGTACACTGCTATTGCTTTTGCGTAAGTTGTCTCTATTGCCGTTGCGTAGAGGCTTTCTTGTGCCTTCTACAGTGTTTTTTTTCAAGGGCGCTCGCTGCTTGCCGCAGCTTGTTGAACCATGGCAGTTTGTCGAGCGTTGTTGGTGACGTCTTTTTGAAAAAGTTTGTGTAGTCGACGCAGGTGTTGCCTGCGTTCCCCGCGCATTGTGCACCTGTGTTGCTGCTTTTGCCGATCCAGACGCTATTGTCACTTCCTGCGCCTTTTTGTGATAGTGCGCTGTGCCATCCGTGCAGTGCAGCCGTTATCTCGTGGGGCGTGATGACGTTGTCGTCGTTTAGCGCGCCCGAGGCTTTTAGGGCGACCCATTGTGTTGTGATCGTCGCCTGATTGTTTATTTCCGCACCGGTAAACGCGCCGCTGCATTCCTTGCTGTTGCCGCCGGTGCCGCTGCACATACAGAGAAAATCGCCGCCGATCGATTTTCTGTTGTTGTCGCTGCTGCAGTGGTGTGCCCAGTCGGTTCCCTTACCAAAGCTTGTTGATTGTGTGAGTGCATCT
>NW_027123279.1:15088-16101 GCF_001457755.1 Trypanosoma equiperdum
CCGGTGCTCCGGCTCCGTATACTGCCTCTCGAAGCAGTTTTTTGATGTTGTTAGTCTGGTCGTTTGATATAAAGTCCTTGGCTGCCTTCCACTTCTTGCTGACTTCGACTGCTTCCGCAGTTAACTCTAGTAGGCGATTGTGCAGTGCGAATTGCTGTTCGGCGTCTGCTATTGCTGGGAACTCTTTGTTGGCCTGTGTTCCAATCTTTTTCTTCTCCGCCTCCTCTTTGTCTGTTCGCCACGCTTCCCAGGCTGCTGCTCCTCCGAGTGCGTCCGCCTCTTTTTTTCCTTCTGCCGAGAGCTTTTCGTATACGTTGCTATTGTTCTTTGAGTTGAACAAAGCTTGCCATTCTTTTGGTGAAGTTGACATGTTGGCTGCTCTTAGTGTTGCTATATTGGTTTCGATATTTGTTGTTACGGTCATGTCTGAAAGTTTGCCAGTGGTCGCTTGCAGTAGCCTACACATGGTCCGGTGTTCGCGCGCGTTGTCGTCTGCTGCTCCTTCAGCTGCCCGGCTCACTATTAGCAGGAAAAGAAGGTGATTAAATTGTTCTTTCTTCATATCCTTTTTCTTGATCCTATGTGGAGAGTTAGAGCAAACACTTCCATTGCACGAACTTGCAAGCAACTGGTGTCGCTTGTGCTGACGCAGAGTCAATGTTTCGGAAGTTTATAAGGCAATTTGTTTTGCCAGAGTCTTTTTGGTAGCAGCTTTTATTCTGCTTTGCTTTCAAAAGATGGTTTTTATACATGTGCGAGACGTCTTTCGCTGATTTCTTTTTGGTCAATTACCGCCTATTTATACTTTATCGTGTTCCTCGGTTCCTAAATACCCTCTACGAAACGCTCTATTACTTTTTAAAATTTCCCCCAAAACAAACCCTTTCCCCTTTCACCCTTTTTTTCTATTTTTTTATCTTTTTTAAATATCCCATATTCGCCTCTAAGCTACTTCAGAAAAATACACTTTCTTGCTCAATCAGGGGGCTCTAGTCACTATTTACCGATACAAA
>NW_027123279.1:16111-16926 GCF_001457755.1 Trypanosoma equiperdum
CTGATTGCCGGCTCATCGCGAATGCTAAGCAAATGCAGCTGCTAGTATACTCTCTAAATTCGCCCCAACCACCGCTTCTTAGTTTCTACTGCATTTTCCAGTCTATATTCTATTTTGTGCTTCGGGTTTGCACCAAGCAGCTGAAACACTCTTTATAAGTCTATTCTGCTTCAAACGCAATCTGTACGGCGCCGTCGCCTCCTTATATCTTTACAATTATTGCTTTTCTTCACTCTTAACGATGCATAGAGGTGTAAGAGGATGAAATGCTACTTGAAAATAGCTGCTTTTTTACTGATTTCCTTCTACTAAGATAAATTCAAACTCACTCTTGTATGTAATCTTTTGTTTAGTGTAGTTAAGTTACCATGTAAGTTGTATTTTTCGTACCATTCTCTGCTGCATTCCATGAATCAATAGAATTATCGCTCCTATCTGGTAAATATTTCCATCCACTTGGGTTTAGCGTCTACTAAGGATCGCCGTTTCTACAGTATTTTTTTGTTTTTACTGCTCTTATTTCTGACTATATTTTACTTTTGACGCGTTTTGCTTTGCTTAATGTAGATATTTATGAATTTCGTGTCAGGTTTCATGTGCTTTCGCAAGGTTTTGTGCAATGTTTAGCTTTTTGGTTTGTTCTAAGCGCCAGCTTGAGTAGTTAATTCTGGTACAAAACGTGTTTTTAAACACATTGCACGCTCTTTATAAGGTGTGATCTCTGCTCTTGATACCTTTTTTAAATAAAATGTCTCTATCCGGAATTAATGCATTATTTGAATTGGTCTTTAGAACATATTTTCCGTGGTACATTT
>NW_027123279.1:16936-18203 GCF_001457755.1 Trypanosoma equiperdum
CTATAATTATTTCCCTCATTCTCTTCTTTTCTTTAATGATGATCTTTGTCACATTTGTGTTTGAAAATGCACATATTCCATGTCCTCTTCTTTGCCTTCTCTTCACTCACCATCCCATTTACTTATTCTCATGGCACACCTTTCACTTTTTTGAGTACCCATATTTTGGTTATTCACTTAACTTTGAGTGCTCTTATTATAATATTCGTATACACACACTAGTTCTCTCCAATAAATATAATAATTATTATTTTACTTACCGCTCTTCTGTTGTCATTATCATTACTATTACCATTATTATTATCATTATTACTGTTATAACCATAGCTAATATTCATAAAATCATAAAGTGGCACAATTATAAAATTTCAAAATAGCACTCATTTTCCGTGCCCTATCACCTTACTACTTTGCGCCCATAGACCACTATCTTAGCAAAATTTTATATTTTCAAGTCTTTAAAAGTTTTCAAATTTTTCCATTTCATTAAAAAAATTATAATATATCAACTTCTAGAAACCTCTCTCAAAATAGCAAATTTTCATAAATTTCATAAAATTAACAAAACTTTCTAAAAGTTTTAGAATGCTAGAATGTTAACAAACTCAAAAAAGCAGAAGTTATACTCCGAGAAAATTTCTGATGGGCAAGGAAACTACCATTTCGGCACTTTTCTGCATCCTTATCGTCTTCGCCATCTTTACCCTTCCTAAATGCACAATTTTTCTTGTCTCCTGTTTTGTCCTTTTTACAATCAGGCTGATTATGGTGCCTTGCACATCCAGTTGTAGCTACTGCCCCTGCTATTCCATCTCCTTTTCCTAGCTCTGTGGTTTCTGTTCCTGCCTTAGGTTTGCACTTGTTACAATCTGTGCTGTTTTTGATATAAACGCAATGCTCGCTTGGGCATTCTACTGCAGTTGTGTTTTTTAGTTGCATTTATTATGTTCCTCTACTGTTGGATTTCTGCTTGATTTTTGGGGTGGAGTTATGCCCGTGGTAATTACGGGGCCCTGTATTAATATTTTTGAGGGCTGCCGCAGGATCTTTCGGGGAATGGCGTTGCGCCTGCTTTGCTCTGCCGAAACTGCAGTTAACTGTTCACCGCCTCCCCTTGCTTTGGCTAAGTTGCTGTACCGCACAATGACTTGTCCAGCCTGCTACATCGGCTGGCTTTAGCTGCCGAACTCCATATTCTGCTCTTTCCAAATATTAAGATTCTTTTGTTAGCGCCCCTTGAAAAGCAAATCAGCTGACACAGTGGAAA
>NW_027124602.1:0-1963 GCF_001457755.1 Trypanosoma equiperdum
TACGGATTTCTTTCCGAAAACGCTGAGTTCGCTCCGGCGGTTTTGGCAGCGGGGCTGAAGTTTGTAGGACCACCGCCGGCCGCCATGTTGTCAATGGGCTCCAAGAGTGAGGGCAAGCGCATCGTGGAAGCGGCTGGTGTGCCCATCGTGCCTGGCTACTACGGAGAAGATCAAAACCCCGATCGGCTGTTACATGAGGCCAAAACTATTGGCTTTCCGGTCCTGATCAAGGCTGTTTCCGGCGGTGGCGGAAAGGGGATGAAGATTGTGATGGAAGAAACTGAGTTCCACCTCATGCTTGAGAGCGCCAAGCGTGAGGCCATTAACTTCTTTAAGGATGATCGCGTTATTTTGGAGCGATACGTAATGCCCCCCCGCCACATTGAATGCCAAATTTTTTTCGATAGTTTTGACAATGGTGTTTTCTTCTTTGAGAGAGATTGCAGCGTCCGAAGGCGCCACCAGAAGGTTATTGAAGAGGCCCCGGCGCCAGGTCTCAGCGTGGACATGCGCCGTCGAATCGGCGACGTAGCTTTGACGGCAGCAAGGGCTGTCGGATACGTCGGAGCCGGTACGGTGGAGTTCATATTTGACACTGAGAAAGACGAATTTTTCTTCATGGAGATGAATACTCGCCTTCAGGTGGAACACCCGGTGACGGAGCAGGTGTGTCAGGTGAGGGGGAGGCCATTGGATCTCGTGCGGCTGCAGTTGCAAACGGCAATGGGCCTTCCTCTGGGATTCCGTCAGGAGGACATTTCTATGAGCGGAGCCAGCGTCGAGGCTCGTATTTACGCCGAATCGCCGAGGAATGGGTTCCTTCCCGTGGGTGGCCGCCTACGTTACCTTAAAGAGCCTCCCCAAGGCAACCGAGGTACTGTAAAGGTGCGCTTGGACACGGGTTTCCGTGCCGGTGACGACGTGTTAGTTCACTACGATCCTATGATCGCAAAATTGGTTGTGTGGGGTGACAACCGCGCCACCGCCCTCGAGGGTCTGCGGACGGCACTGGCTTCTTATCACATTGTGGGTGTGGAGACAAATATTGACTTTCTTCAGCGCTGCCTCTCGAACCCCGGCTTCGTCGAGGGGGGCGTGACAACTAGGTTTATTGAGGATAACAGCGTTAATTTGCTCCAACCAAGGGAAATCCCAAATAATGTTTTGGCACTAGCGGCTGTGTCGTATCTCTGCTCGCAAAGAGGCACGTCTACGTTGTTTTGGCCGAACCGCCAGATATCTCAGGGTGTCTGCTTTACTGTGGGTGGAAACCCTGTTGTCGTTCGTGTCACTGTCTCCACAAAGATGTGTTTCACCTGCGACTTTGACAGCAGTTCTGTGACAGTCTATGTTGAGAGCACGACCAACATGCCGGATTCTTCTACCTTCATTAGGGTTACGGTGGACGGAGAAACACGGTTTGGTTTCACGTCATTTGTCACCGACAGCGAGGTAGCTGTAGCACTGCCGCAGGGTTTCTACACGTTGGCCCTGCAACCTCTGGCCACAGACTTTGGGAGTACTTCTGCTCAGGCCAACGGCTCCGCGTCCGTGCTCAGCCCTATGCCTGGGAAGGTCACAAAGCTGCTCGTTGCTGATGGTACGCTTGTGCGGCAGGGTCAGGCAATACTTATACTTGAGGCGATGAAAATGGAGCATGTTGTGAAGGCATCGTGTGACGGAGAGGTGAAGTTTTGCGTTCATGCAGATGGCATAGTCGGAGGAAGCACTTTACTTGCCCATATTGCCTCTGCTGCAGTTTAAAGCTTAGAGGCGCTTCGACTGCAAGTTGTAGGGGCCTTCAACCGGTTTTGTTTTCCTTGCCCTGTGCAGCGCCATCCACATTGGCTCGTACAGCGCATCCAACGAAGCTGTGAGTCTTGGTTTTGCAACTACTGTAGTTGGGGACTTGTGTTGTATTTAAAGGTTTATTTGTTTATGTGGTTGTGAGTGTGAGCAACTT
>NW_027123838.1:0-6046 GCF_001457755.1 Trypanosoma equiperdum
GGGCAGTTTGCTACAGTCGTGGCCAGGTGCACTGAGCACAGATTTCTGAAGCTCCTCTTGCTTCTTTATAATTTCCTCCAGGGTACCTCTGGTACACGTGTAGTAAGTTGGAGTTTCCCCAGTTATGTTGAGCTGCACAGGACAAGAGTCTCCAGCGGTCTTTTTGGCATCATCTTCCGAACTCTCTTTACATCCTTTCTTCATTGCGTCTTTCACAGATGACGCCAGCCGCGGACAAAGATGCTCGGTACTGTGTCGGTCTCTGCAGGGTACACCATAAGGCACCAAAACCGTCACTTCAACGAGGTCTTCGCCAGCAGAAAGCATTGAACAGGTCGAGAACACACACAGAAATAACAGCACTTTCCCCATCATTCCGTAACTAAAGGTCAAAAAAGAAAAGGTATCATCATAGAAACAACTACTCTACCTCACACAACGTACCCGCCATACGAGCGTACGGTGGAAAGCAGGATAGGCAATCTTTTACCCTCACTCTGGTCTTTCAGAAGCATAAAACACTTGCTTGTTACTGAGCATACAATACAACCCAAACACAATGCAATCACTTAGTCACCGACGTCCAATGGCAATATTAACGCGCTTAGTGCCGTCAAACGAACTTGCAAACAACACTTTCATTATTTGCCCACCAAAGCAGAAAGGGCGCCGGAAGGAAATGTACATCCGTTACACGGAAGCTGGGGTCACTGCGGCACACTTCACGCGGAACTAAAGCTGCTTCTCCCCACCGCCGCAATACCTTTACCTATTTAAGAGCGTATATGCTAAAGAAGTGCATCTGCCCTGTTTGTGGCACCCCCTCCCCCAAGTTCAAATACAAATTATAGTAATAACGGGCAAAAACAAACCGGTGAATGAATAAACGGGTTTGTACATAATGGCAGGGGCCGGAGATAAAAATAAAAATTGAAATGTGTAACTTACAACGTGTGAGGTGTAACTTTTGACTCAATTACCACTTCTTTTGTCGTCATTATTATTGCTATTAAAACGGTGTGCATCAGAAAATATGACTTTCCAACCTTCGTGTACACTACTAAAGCCAAGAGAAAGTATGTTATAAGCGGTGTCGGAGGTCTCCACAATTTTCCTGCTTTACAATCCGCTGCACACGTGGCAGATGCAGCTTCACTATCTGCTACCCCTGATTTTCCCATGCTTCAATCTTTTGGTTTTGTCTTCGCGTACCCGATGGCTGAAGCAAACCCCGTCTCGTTGCTGTTCCTTCAGTCGCAGTTCCACGTTAATGTCAGCACTCTTGCGCTGTTCTACAGTTTTTCAAAACTCGTTTTACTCACACTGTTTATATATTTTTTATTTTCAATGTGGCTTCTATCCCGCCGTCTCGGAAAACATAGCACATTATACTGTTTTAGTGGGCCTTCCAACACCTTGGGCTTGAACTGCTCGACATCCATGTAGTGGCCGGCACTACCTGTGTCACATGAAGCCATTAACACGTGCATGCACTCGCCCAAAACGTGACTCTCCGCCACTGCGCTTTTCCGCAACCTTTGAGTTCACGCAACACTCGTTACCAAGGTACCCTAAGGTTTTCAAGATCACCCTGTCCCCAGCCGTCTCGCAGAGTTGAAACTGGGGAAATCTGCTCCAATTTCCACGTTCCTCGTCTTGGAGCCCTGCTCCGAGGCGCCGCAGCTAACCACATTACTTAAGCCGCTTCAGTGGGAACACAGTATCTTTTCATCCGACGATATGTTGTCATACTTTGTTTTATTCGCTGACTATTACCCAGCCTTCCAACTCCAAAGTTTGTTGGTACTCGGCCCCCTCCCGGTATCCAAGCCCAGGAGGCACTAACCTTTTTTTCGTTGCTCACGACCGGTACCCTCGACTCCGAGACGTAAGCGGCAAACTCAATTCATCCTGTCGCGTGCGCTGCCATCTTTGCTTCAACCCTCTCCGTTCCCCCCTTTCACCCCCTCGCCTGGATTTGGCAGTAGCGTTAAAGATCTTGCTTTGCCTCCTTCGCTATTTACACACACTGGAACAGTTAACCTCGGGCAAGTCCCCGATTTTGCTTAGCCAACTATCTTACATTACTGACAGGACATCATATTTATGCAGCATCCTCGGTAGCACGTCACCGTGGGGATTCATTTGTATGTGCGCTGCCCTGTATGAAACCACTAAATGCTGTAGAAAACAGTGCTAACGATAGCATTCTCATTTTCATCCCACTACAACCGCCTCCGGCCAAATTTAACAAAGTTAGTAATGCTCTTAAAATAACAGGCCTATTAGACTCCCAACCCCGCCTAATTAATGCCAGACCGAATGAATATGACCCCATTGAAGCGTGGTGCAGGTAGATGTATAACTTTCCTACCGCCCTTTCTGCTCTGCTGAACAGCTTTCTCCTTCAAGTTTCGGTTGTGTCTGTGGCACCTCCATCTTTTCAACTCCCTACGTGCAACACACCCGCCACAGCCCCTCTCGTCTCCATTTTATCCTGAAAAAGCCGCTGTTTTAACCCCCAACACCTCCATAGCAACAGGATACCCAAACAAATTTTTTTTGACAGTAAAAAGAGAATGCCCACGGTGGCTGATGACGGCGCGAAGCGCTCCGTTTAGTCTTTTTTTCTTTTTATTACTCCTTACCTTCAAACTCGTCTTCCACAGGCGATGTTGATGTTTCCCTTGAGTCTCGCACGTTATTACCCGACGTCAAATTGCTATGTGGATGGGCCTCTACCGAATGAATAGCACCTTTGGGACTGGGAGGATCGGCACTACCTCCGTCTCGCATTGCAACAGTTTTTGTCAACATTCTCCAGTTTTGTGTCGTGCAAAACGTGCCGGTGTCGCGAGGCACTTTGCCTTCATTGTTTTTCCATCTTAGGCCGTGTATTTTTACACCTGCGGTTGCTAAAGAGTTCGCTTCCACCCTTACTGCGACGTCTGCATTATCCACTTTTAGTAGGCGAAACGTCATTTTGGTCGGCACAATCAACCGTAAACCATCTCTCCGGCTGCTTAAATAGGGCCCCCGCCTTCTCTTCAAACGTGCAATTGCACTTTTGCGGCTCAGCGGCCCTTCCCAAAACCAGCAAGTTTACATAATACTGCGCTGCCACGCTCAGCATAGCGAAACCCTCGCTCTCTCTTAGCCACACAAAAACACACCAGAGCAAACGTGTCACCCAACGCATGTAAGCAACATGTGCAGTTAACAGTTTAATATATATATATACTTATTCCATTATGTGATATTTAAACGTCCCGTGCGTACCACTGCTACATTTTTTCCAACCTTACTGAGCATTAAATTTAATAATAACTTTCTTTCCTAGACAGACAACTCTCTCACGCTCCAATAACCCAACCCAACGAACCCCCTTCCTCTATCCGATTTTCCCACATTATCTCCCACAAGCGAAGTGGGGGAAAGGCCCTGCGCTTGTGCATGGGCAGTTTCTTGTAGGCACGGGAATTCGGTGCGACTGCGTGCGACCCTGTCAACGATGCTGCTATGCACTTTAGGGAAATAAACATATGAAGCTGGTATGTTTATAGAAGTTGGGGGATGTATAAATGTGGAAATATTACAAGTTGCGCATGTTGGCTGAAAAGAAGTACATTGAACGATACCCTTGTGGTTTTAAAGAAGGAGTATCATCGAAGGTAATGAATAGTAAATGGGTGGTGCCAACGATTGGGACCTTTGTTGGCCAACAGGGCCGCGCTCCAGCCCCGTCACTACTCGCACAGGTCGAGGAATTGGAACCAGGAACTTGCTTTCCGGTTAGGGGGCAGCCGACAGAATAGCACAGCATCTTGTTTCCTCCTGCATCAGCTGCTCTACTGTCCGCATTTTGATTTCCAAGCATTCCACAAGCAACCGTTCCGCTCACTGCGTTTTTTGGCGACGTCGTGGGCGTCAATCAAACCCCTATAAAATCTAACGGGGTGGCCGCTCTGCTTTCTCAAAGGGGAAAAAACATCTTGCTGCGCTTCGCATCTACTTAAATAAGCTACCATGTCCACCAGACCCTCCTCGAGGGAATCCGGAAGTGGACTGCCTACATTCCAATAACCAACACAAATTTGTTTAAACCATGTAGATGACCTCCCTAAAAGAATACAAAATGATACAGAAGAGAAGTACCGCCCTAAGATAGAAAAAGCACAAAAGACAA
Source organism: Trypanosoma equiperdum (assembly GCF_001457755.1). Lineage (NCBI taxonomy): Eukaryota > Euglenozoa > Kinetoplastea > Trypanosomatida > Trypanosomatidae > Trypanosoma > Trypanosoma equiperdum. Next base: position 4,187 of record NW_027123838.1, read on the forward strand.
TGGAGCACGAAACAGACCTCGCAGCAGTTACCCTCATATTAACACGGCGCCAACGTCGATGACACAACGGAGGATATACTCCTTTTAAACGAAAATCGGGGCACACAATCACCCCAACAAGCAGCTGTAGCGGACACGTATCGTTACAACATGCAAACAAGATTAACCACTTGAGATCTAAATGAATCAAACGAAGATGGTACAGACACAAAAACCACTTGTTTCATACTTCCTTTAGATCACTAACAGAAAAAATACATCCCTGGACATCATATGACGTGACATGACATCCACTTCAACGGTGTGAATTTCAAAAACGGCAAATACATGTATAGCCATGATGATATTGCATGTTAAATAATAAAATAATATAGCTCGCTAATGATCGCTCACACTCAAAAAAATAAGTAAATAAATGTTTATATGTTTGCCCATTACTCTACGACAATTAGTGAAATTTAAAAAATATATAACCTATGCTGACAGTAACTGGAGCAGTCCAAGACCCATCAACAGGTAAAGTAACCGATGCACCCGCACGCCCCCATCGGAGATAACAACGAGTTTCAATGACGCGCAGTTTTCATTCATCTCGTTTCCAATACCCTCAGCAATATCTTTAAGCAGAGAGGGTGATCTCCCCTCCGGTGACAGTTGAGATACCGCGATCACATTGTTATTAAGATAAAGAGACCGCAGCTCACTCCCGCTCAGTTGCCGATTATACAGGAGCACGTTCTTCACAACTACACCATCACCTGCTGCCACATCCTGTACGCCAGGATGACCAACGAAGAAGCGGGAGATGTTAAGCAGTTTACCAGCACCTGTAACTATGGTGTCCATATCAGGCAGGTGCTTTCCATCAAGATGAGCGAAAACCTTCCCAGCACTCAACGTGAGCGCAACCTGGTGGATCCCATTCGTACCGGGAGACTGCTCGTCTTCTACCGCACCCGAAACCTGACCAGCGCCATGCCGGCAAACATCCTTCACAAGGGATAGCGTAATGTACTTGCTGGTCTGTCCATCATGCGTCACAAACCCCACCAACGACGTCTCATTCTGCGTGATTTCCGCAAGTTGCACTGTCACCACAAGCGTAAAGTGAGTATTAGCAAAGTGATAACGTTGGTCCTGCCCCTGCTCGCTCACGGGCCATGACACACTGCTGTCATTCTTGCCACTTAGCTGCAATCCATCATCAATAACGGCAGCACCACCCACACTAGCGTTCACGCACTGGTAAGCGTCAGACCACACAGTTCCGACTGCGGGCCCAACAAGCAAGCCAACGAGACCGGCAGTGGGGATCCCAGTGCAGGTGGTTTCATCGGTGACATCTGAAGAACACGTACCAGCCAGCAGTCTGTCTTGTGCTTTCCACAGCCTTACGGTCGACCGGATAAGCTCCAGTTCATCAACGAGGTGTACAAGGTGTAGGCTGACAACACCAACAATGCTCTCTTCGTGCAGGCAGTGTAACTCCCCAGTCTTTGTGTACAACAGGGAGCTATATGGACTGCTGTCATCACCCACAGAAATCTGTCCAACGAAGAACACACGGTTACCATCAGTCAACCACAGTTGCAGCCGATCACGTATCCACTTGCCATGAATATTCTTTGGCTGGGTGACAAGCATCACAGGCACATCGTCAAAGGTTACTTTGATCGAACTACCCGAGCTGCCTGGTTGGTTACGTTCCGGTGAGTTGCCAATAACGCGAGAAATGGTTCCTAGTGATTCAACCCAAGTTGCCCCCATGTCACTAGATTCGAACACCTTGCGGTACCCGGCATCAACGTATCTTCCAACCTTGTCTGTCCTCCCATTGAGCAGAAGCCTCTCGCCCCACCA
>NW_027123838.1:6056-6446 GCF_001457755.1 Trypanosoma equiperdum
TGCTTTGAGGCCTGTCTGTTCTCCCATTGAGCAGAAGCCTCTCGCCCCACCACACAATGGAGGACTCAGTTGTGCCAATAGGAGTTGCACCCTTGCTAAACTCCCACGTCTTCCCGTCATCATCAGAATATAATATCATTGCGGCAAGATAATTTTCAGTATTTAAAATCTGCACGGGGAATACAACCGTACCATTCGGCGTCACGATACCGTTACCCACACCACCAAGGTACTGAATGAGTGAACGGCCGTTTATTTTCCCAACGGTGCCTAACAACGATTTCAGGTACTGGGGATCCTTCCATACAATGGTTGCACTCGCATTGCCGCTCTCATCCACTGTCTTCTGAACAGTGCCCTTGTACATCAGTATATCCCAGTCATCGCCGT
>NW_027123838.1:6523-7560 GCF_001457755.1 Trypanosoma equiperdum
CCAGAACAAATACCGTGTTGTTCTTTACAACAACTGTGGGGTCCACGACGCGGGAGTGGTCCTTATTTACGCGGGCGTTCTCAAAAATAATCTCGGTCTTCCACGTACGACCACCATCCGCACTGTATCGCGCAACCGTGTCAATAAATGCGAAGTCCTCAGACGATGTGTATCGACAATCCGCGATACCAATTATTACGCCGTCAACCTCAATGAGTGAGGGTATGCGGAACGAATGAACGTCCTTCATCCCTTCCTTCCTTATGTTAGGACTAGTATCTTTGGGTTCCAGTATGCAGCGTCTACTTCCCCGATAAGTGCTTTTAGGGTCCTTCCCCACACTTAAGCATCCCTCGTTAACTACCCACAACCCACCCCCTAAAAACATCTCACGGGTAGTACCTTCTTTTGCATCGACAACCAGTACACTACAGCAGTGCCAAACAATGGCAACTAGCAACAACATGTAGGATGCCATTGATCAAAAGTATGTATGTGTGTAAAAATAGTGGAGGCTGAAGTCCGTGGTTACCAACACAACGCCAAAATCCTCGCACCACGTATTGTTGATTCAGGACAAAGATAACAACTGTGCGTCTACCTTCCTAATGAAGAATTAATAGCCAAAACAAAACACAGAAATCAATAAGTGTTCAACAAGTGCGCACAGAGATAAAATGACTCAATGAAACAAAAAGCAAAACAAAAGAAACGTGAGCAAATGAACAAGGAGATAGTATATAAGACCAAAGTAGTTTGAGCGGATTCCAAAACAGGCCGTGTCCCACTGAAATTTTCTAACTCCTCAGCAGGTACTTTTTACCTAATATGTGTTTTACCATACATAGGATACCTCACTAAAGCATATCTTCAACTCCTTGAGCCGTGGTGAGTGACGTACCGGGCGTCTTTACGTCGTCCATCTCCTTTACGCAAGTGAAGCTGACCGGTATTAATCGGAGTAGGTTCCTTCCAGCGGGATTAAGAGTTTTGGCTTTTCTACGCTAATGTTTCGGGTGCCATTTTCTTTTTTTTTT
>NW_027123838.1:7570-10230 GCF_001457755.1 Trypanosoma equiperdum
AGGAAACTACATTTTCATTGGGGTTCCGGTCTTGACTGACACTAGATGTGACGGAAGTGGATGGTTGGTAACAGATTTTCACCGTTCCAGTGGGTTTGTGCTTCGAAAATTGAGGACCCTTTGATAATATGGATGCAATCCATATTTTGAAGAAGCGATCGTGCTAACCAACGATAATTTTCAGGAAAGATTAAGGGGAATCCTCGCCATATTCCGCTGCTGATACAGTACCACATAATTTCCCCTCTAAATTGAACCTTGTAACCTAGTTTATTCCATAGGTAACACGTTTACCACATTTCTTTCATGGCAGTTTGCACGACCCTCGATAAGCATTCCATTGCATTAGCAGGGCATGAACTGTTATGTCACTATATCAGCCCATACCCCAATACTTGCTAGAAAAACAGAGCCAACTCCTTTGAGACATTGCTAGTGCTAGATTCACCACTTGGGACGTCCCGGAGTTCCATACCTACCTCAGAGAAGCGCTTTGCGACGCACAGCAACAGCATATGCGGCACCGCAAATGTTTGAAAGCACCTCTCCCATATCCAAAAGTGTGTTACGTGCCTCGGGCTGATGCCGTATCCACATCGCACGACAACGGCCATCCGGAGGGGGGAAATCGCACCTTAGTGTAGCGGGTTACATTGGTCCCGCCTGTGCGCCAACTGAGACCACAGAGTGGGAGGAGCAAGTCATTCTTAGTAACACCAAGACGTCCGATGTGTTGCTTGGGTTTGATACGGCAGATGAAGCCGTACCAATTACGGTCCTACCACCGCAGAACTCGGGTATCTCCAACATATATCGAATGTTCTCCTAAAAGCTCTCCGCTGCCTTCACAAGGGCGTGATGTCTCCACCATGAAGTAACTTTGTTACAAACACGTATTGTACCTTACTTTCACACCGTTTTTTCCCCCTGGAAGAACTGCTCGTCACTCCTACGTGTGCTTCACCGCATCTATTCCCCCCAGGGTCTCCCTCTCCCTCTCTCCTTCTCCCTCTCCTTCTCCCCCACCCAAGGCCATCCCTCATTCGTAAACGCGCACGCCCACATCTAAAGCCCCAACACCCCAAACCCTCACTTCGAGGACACGATTCCGCGTCCAGGCAACACCAAAAGCCAGCACCTCGGCTAATGACGGTTAAATGCCCATTCCCTCCCTTCCCTCCCCCCCAAACACACACGCACACACACCGCAGAAAAGGAGTAATTGCAACGTCTCGACGGCATCAAGGTTGAGAACGGAACCTGGGGGTTGCCGCCACCGCGTTGGGTGCCCAGGGGCTGAGAGAGAGAGAGCGAAACAAACGCTAGATCATCTCCACAGACGGCGGAGGTGAGCGCGAAGCCCCATGTAAGCTTCGCGGCACTGGAGCGCGCTGACGACGCTATGCGACAGGGAGCCCACCACAAAGAACGCGTCGCTGGGAACGTCAACCTCGAGGAGATGCAGAGCGTGAGAAGTATCCGTGGAAACCCTTCGATTCCACCCCCGTACTTGCATATATAACGTTGAGAGTTTTCACCCACCGTGCCACCATATGGAGAAATATATATATATATATATATATGCCCCGAAGGACTTCAACCTCAGCAAAGGCATCATGAGGCGAACCCAAACCTACCGTTTCCACCTCGGCACGGTTCGCGTCATGACTGGGCGGTAACGCACAGCCGGTGCGGGGCTCAACAAACGGCTAGACACAAAGTACGGAGGGGCTGCAACGGCTGGTGCGATTCATGCAAGCGATGATGACTACTAGGGCTGCGCGCTTTGCACGCCACACATGGTTTCACCAGCGGGGTGATCATACAGCTCAAGCAACCAAAAGGGGTGTCAAATGGGCCGCATCTTGTTTTGGGGTGGAATGTTGTCCAAGTTTAGTTGATAATGGCCGATCCAGTGTCAGCTCCACTCTCGCTGGAAGCTGCAAGATTTTTGCCAACCATCGTTGGGCCTGTCGTTGCAGCAGATCGAATGTTTTTAATTAGCTAACGGCATGCGCTGTGAGATATAATGTGGGCTCGGGGATGGCTCTATCGTTTGCAGTTGAATGGTGTACTAATTTATCTTACCTGGTGTCAGGGGATGACATGACTTCTTCGGAACCTGTCCGTATGATAAAACACGGTTTTTGTAACGTCGGGTGATTTGATATTTGGGGTAGCGTTGGGTGTTGGGAACCTTCTTCCGTTTTACCACTCCTATCGTTCAAAGCTGGGGTCGTCTCGTGGGTAAGGCTTGATATGAACATTTGGTGCCACAATCGGGTTGTCCGCAGCAGCACCAGCGTCACAGTGCACAGTTTCCTCCCCCTATTTAAGGGTTCTAGTCATTTATAAAATACCGCTGGCATCGTTCTTATCAACAGACGCGCTTCTTTGGCCAACACTTTTGAAACCTATGTGCCAGAGACACTGTAATGAAGTGTCTTGTAATCGTGGCTGCGATCCTTGAGGTATATTGCTTACGCAGTTATGTTGCTTATGCTGGGTTTTGCGCATGCGAACACCGCATCAAAGCCTTAGTGGGGGGTTTCGCTTCCTGTTCTATAGTAGACTTTGCTTGGAAAAACTTCTTTCGAACTGTACTCCTTCCTGGACTTAATGGTTATTCTGACACCGACCGTTATGTTCTTTTTTTTTTT
>NW_027123838.1:10249-19160 GCF_001457755.1 Trypanosoma equiperdum
TTCCATACTCTGGTCACTGGCGAATCTGATTAGTAAGATCTAGATCTCTTTAGACAAGTGATTTTTTATCAACTAACTGCGAGTGTTAAGATAGCAAAAAGAAAAAAGGGGGTTTTGCGTTAAGCTATACATTTTTCTTTTAGCTACCTCTCACGCCACATGTCCCACTTGTGGCTGGTAATTACAACTTTGTCGTTGAAGCTAACTAATTTTACCTTGGTATCGTGAAATGTGCTGGAGAATCATGTACGTGCATCCACTTGTTTGGGCATTATTGGGGTTAGGGAGGGGTCTTGTCACTTACGTGTTCTTTTTGCGGAAGCAACTGTCTTATGCTTGCTCGATAAATAAGTATTTATTCGGAGACTTTCCGACATCTCTCGATAATGAAATATACGCTTGTTTGGGTCTGTGGAATGGTGACCGTTTTCAAAAGTCGGTCCGTTGATTGTCGTTTCCACCAGTGCTGTCACAGGGGATATTTAACACGCTTACTTTCGTTCGTCGCCCGTCATGGGGAGGGCATTCGTGCAAAAGTAACTAAGTGCTTTTCAGAGGCTTTGATTGATTTTTATCATTTGGTGTTGTTGTTTTGGGAGACCTGTTAATATCCATATTACTAGGGAAATTTTGTGTTGTTTTCGGTATTACCTACTATTATTGTCTACATATTTTTTTAACTGTATTTCTCTCCTTACTCCACATTTTTTCACGTGTGCTACTAAATCTTAAAATAGCGGTCAGAGAGACATCATCAGCCACGCACCCTCGTTTACTGTGGCGTGTACGCAGACCCTCAGAACTGGCTGGGTATTATGTACCCGGACAGATGCTTCTGTGCCGTCCCGCGCGGTGTTTCACCTCTCCACCTGAAAAAAGTCAAGGTGACCGAGATGTTGCAACTACAGCTTTCCCTGGTCCTTATCCGAAGGTGAAGCGGAGCCACGCCAATCGCCACCATGGCACTACAAGATGTGGGGGAACGAGCGCATTAGATGCCGCTGAACTATCAAGGTTATGTTTAACACTACCTGTGCTTAACGCTGAGGAACACCATGCGGCGCGCAAAGAGATAAAGCGGGTCCCATTAGTGCCCGGGCGCAAAGGATACAGTAGTGATGCCGAAGAAAAGGCAATAACTTACCTCCTGAACCATTGTCGTTTCCCTACTGAAGACTGGTGGACATCCTTGAGTCTTCTTGCTCGTTGGCGTGAACTACCTCAGCAAAAACTGTTAAAAGAATCCCCTCTGGGCACATCAGCATTGTTCCCAAGACATATGTCAATGGCTGCAAGTTCTCAGCTAATGCGATGTCTTTCCTATACCAAGCATGCGTGGGTAGATGTGTTAACTCTGTACGAGACTACAACACGAAATTCAGCGGTATTAGGTGAAGTTCATGACGTAAAAGAGGATGATAAGGGCAAAAGTTGCTGTAGTGATGTCAGCCACCAAGCACTCCGCTGGATGCGACATGTGGCACTAACGTCGCTTTTAAGTATTGGTCGGTGGAAAGAATCCTTACAGTTTTATCGTCATATGCTGTATCAGCGCGAGATGCCAAGTTATATTTGCACAGGTCATTTGATACAACGTCTTGGTGAGGTTGGACGGTGGGAACCGGTGTGTAACATTTTCAGTATCAGTCTTAAAATTCTTAAGGACGCTCGGGAGCGTGCCCCAGCAAAAAAATATCCAGAAGTGGTTACATATTCCTCACAGCAAATGATGTCGCGGGGAACAACCTCGAAAAGGCGAAGTGAGTGGGGTACAATGTTCTCTATGGCTCTGGACGTTGTATGTCGGTTATGTCATCAGCCTTACGTAGCCAAGTTAATGTTTGATCAGGCATACAGTATGAATGGAAGTGGAGTATTATTTCAGTGGGATGGCAATTTCTTGTCAGCGGTTCAGGCGTTACATTCAGAAAGGGAAAGGGCTGATATGCTGTGTCGTGCTCGCGCTGCTGGTCAGTTGGACTCCTTTAAACTTGTGCGCGGTCTTAACCATCACCAAAAGTGGCTGGATGCCATAGCTATATTTGCTGAGGCTGTGGAAACAGGGCAATTGACAAAGAGAGAAGTTGGGCAGTGTCGATTGAATATTCTTCACGCTAGTAACGTGACTAATATTCAGGGGATCGTGAGCCGTATTCAAGAAATCTGCAAACGCTCAGCGGATTCACTACTACTAAATGATGCTGAGGTTGAGTGTGTTTTTTCAAAACATTACAACTTTAAAACGTTCTCGAATGCTTCAGTACCTATGCGAGTATATACCGTGGTCCCTCATTGGTTGTTTTGTCTCCGGCTTTTGTCGTACAACTATCCGCGATATCTGCTCGAAGATGACAAAGTACCAAGAACGGGGCAAAAACGCCTCCCCAACGCCCGTATGATGTCTCTACTTCTCCGTCACTCCATGCCATGGACTGTAGCTATCCGTCTTCTTACTATTGCTCTGAGGCTGGGCGAACATTCAAACACAAAAGCAATGGAAGCCACTTCCGATTCGCCCAGTGCAGCTCTAATGGTGAATCACGTCGCGGAAATTCTCTATGCACAAGGGCAAAGAGCCCGTGCGATAAGTTTGCTGGATTCAGTTTCGCACAGGCAATCGCTGTCTCCGTCCGCAAAAATGCTCGAATGCATACCGCTGACAATGTTGACGGCGGGCGGCAAAACTAAGGGAGGGACAGGACTAAAGGTTGACAACAAGGTTATTTATCATTATATACAGACAACAACGAATTGGATGCGGGCGCTCTCTGTTATCGAGGCCGTGGTATATCAACGATCTTCTTCCACCAATCCTCTCGCTTCTTTACCTGCCTCTGTGCATTGCAGTGTTCTTCAGATGCTGCAACGTTGCTCACTACGAAATGCGTGGCTGCTTTCGTTTTTTTACTTCAAGTACTCAATGTCTGCAGTGCGGTTATTGGACAAAAAACAAGGGACAGTCCTGTGTCATGATCAACCGCACCTTCTGCAGAAGGAGGACCTACGTAATACGGTTTACAGCGTCATGTACGAAACCTTGCTGAATATTCTTAAAGCGCTGATTGATGAGTCCGACAAATGTAAAGAGAATGCGTGTTTCGAACTTGTTAGCGCTGTCATGACATTTTGCGGAGGGCGTGTTCCTGCGCATATGTTGCTTCCTAATCAAATGGATCGCCTTCTTCCACGTGCAGCTGGTGCATTCAACACAGTACATAACGTGGAGCTGCGTGTGCGAATAGGGTTGAAACTTGTGCAGAGTGTTATTGAGCTTCTTTCGAAAGAGGTGAAGAAACAAAGGGGAAATTGTCGTGATAGCGACGTATTGTCTCTTGCCGTCATGTTCCACGGGTTGCAGAAGCTGTTATGCCGGGGGACAGAACACAACCGGCGTATCCGATATACCGATGAGCTTTTACAACTCGGTTCCCCTCAACCGACACCCCACATGGGAGGTAGAGGAACAATAATGCAGGGGAAGCCTACCACCTGCGGTGTGGAGGACAGTGTGCTGTGGCGGTATTCCCTTGAGTTGCTTGCTTTGCAGTGCGAGTGGTGCGGAACGTGCACTATGGCACCTGGAACATTGAAACTTGTGTACCGCACGTGCGCTTATTCCGGTGGCCAATGGGGCGCTGCCCTACTCGCTACGCAATATATCCTGATGGAGCAACAACGAGATACAGCGATGAAGGGGCCGGTGGGACCGGATAACTGTTCCCTTTATTGTTCCCTGTTCGGTTGGGAAAAGGCACTCGGGTTTTGGTCCCTCCACTTCCCACATCGTGCACTAAGTGAGGTGCTACCTTATCCCAAGGGCGTAGACTACTGCATGAGCGACACTGAGCGTTGATGTGCACGAAAAGGATGCCTTGTGCACATTCTTTATGTTGCTCGGGTATTGTGGGAAAAGTATGTGTGCACAATGTCGGTAGTGTTGTTGCTGTTGTTGTTTTTTTGTAGCGCTCCTACCTTAGTCATGCTCCATGCGCCAGGTTGTGACTTGCTGCCCACATTAAGTCAGCTTTCCGTTCTGCGTTAGCTTCGGGCAAGGATGGCGTTAATAGTGTGGACTCATCAAACGGCAGCGGCATATCTTCTACAGCGATACTGGAACACCCATTTTCCCTCGGTTTTTTCCTGTTGGAGTGACTTGGGTGGCTCTCTGATTGATCTAACCGATTTCATTCCCCTCAACGATATGAAAACCCAGTGTGATGCAGAACCGTGGCTCGAGGTGTGGAGAGTCAATAACTGCTATGGCCGTTCATCTATCATTACCTCTCATACTTTCCCCTTGTTACCTTCGCTCGCCCGCTATCATTAACGATGGTAGGGTACTTCGTGGTCGATAGTGACAAGTCGAAGCGCTTGCAATAAGTTGAACATCGTGCCTAACAACGAAAGTGGAAGAATTGGCAAGAGTGTGTACAAATTTAATCAATTCAATATTGTCGGTCTACTGTCAGCTTTGTGGCCAATTGATTGTGTTTTCCTCTTGACGCTAAGCTTCTCTTCTTCACTTCAACCTCCTTTCATCGTTGCCATCAGAGTTAAAATCAAAGCAGGATCACAGCAAGCACCATCATCTTCTTCAGCTCTGCTTTTTCGTCCTACAGCTCGCCTACATGGTCAGGGGGCGGGATGTGTAAATTAGCAGTGAAACTCAATGTGCACGAGCGAGCACGCCAAGCGGTGCTTTGTCTGGGTGCCTGTGTTTATGATTGCTTTTTGGAAAGCAAGGGGTGTTGGTCCAGAAGGTTGGCACATTTTACCCTGGTGGACGCCGCAGGCAAGTCGCCCACCGACAAAACCTTCGGCAGCGTAAAATGAACGTGTAGACATCATTCATATAAACCCTCGTTACTGGTTGTGTGGGTTCTTTGAGAAGTGTTTGACAATGGCAAAACCAGAAAGTGTCAAACGATGAAAAGGACTTAGTTGTATGCCCGGAAAAGTCGTGTCATTTACGTTGGAGGATGGGCAAACACGGAATGGCTCAAATTACCGACCAATGGACTTCAACAGGATTGCCCGTGTGCGCGTACCGCGCGGGGTGCCCTCCGGAAAAGGTAGCATAAAGGAGATGCTCAGGTATTAGCCATTATGAGTTGAGCCCCTTGCACAATGCCAAATGCGTCATCGCGCAGCCAGAGTCCAGTGGTTTCGGGGGCCTGACTCCGTGGGGAATCTAAATTTCACCACAGAACGGCACCTGGCTGTGACGTCGGGGGCCACTACCCCGTATTGTTGTGGAAAGGGAGAACCCCACAAGGCTCCTTAAATGAAAAACTCCGACGCGCCACAAATACAGCCTCAGGCAGTGCAAAAACTGACTGTGCCGCGCAGAAACGCCGTTTCCTTGCCGTCGGTCTCTGCACGCGTGCCAGCGCGCCATCAGCAGAATGTGTCACTCCGTATCGCTGTGGGAAGAAAGCACAAGTAGTCGTTTCCGACTACCAACGGGTCAGGGAAAGTGTTGAAGCATAGGGCGGCGTTTTGGGAGCCTCTACCGCATTACGCATCAGCGTTTTTTGTTCGGAGGTGGAGGAACATCTCTTGGTAGTGCACACGTGTAGCTTTGTTGCTCATCGTTTCGTCCACCATTTAGCGGGATGTTGAATGGCATGGCGGAGCCCATTATTGGCGCTATTTGAGACTGAACTGTCGGGTGGCTTTTTGTTTGAGGGGCTCGACAAGTCGTCCTTTTACATAGAGCAGGACGGTGCCGGCCATATAATCATCATGTGACTGTAATCTCTGGAAGGTGCAGCGAGCCACAGCGCACAAACTGAGTGCGGAGGAGCGGTAGTCTCAGTCAGAGCCATTTGAACGTCCACAGCTGCACATTAGCGCCGACTTGGCGGTGAATACGCACAATCATGGTATGGATGTAGTGATGATCCCGGGGAGATGACTGGTTGCATTTGGAGGCGTAACCACTGCTGTTTGTACCGTATCACACCACCTGTGAGAAGACGATGGGGAAAAAGACTTGGAAGTCAGAGTTTATCCAATCATTTTGTGTCGGTGTCAGAAGAGTCGAAAGCAAACGCGTTGACGCATGTGCGGCAGGAGCGGAATCGGTGGCCGTTCCAGCTGCTTCTACAAGTGTAGCTACAGAGTTTTTGATCCGCCTCATTACTTTACTGCAGTGGAGCTGGGTGACGAGAAAGGGTTCGTATTCGCTGCTATAGCGGCCGCCACGGTTGATTAAGCTGCATTTTGTCTTAGTGCTCATCCCGTGGAAAAAGGGGGCTCAAGGCAGGGGTAGGACTACTACTGGTGTATGGATTAGGAAAGAAAGTGCTACAGGGGTAAAATAGTGGGATACATGGCTCAATGCTGAGCGCCATGCGGGAACGTGCAAACCTTTCGATGCCGCGATTCCAGGTAAGAGGAAAGGAGTTGCGATCTTGATCTCTTGGCACGGCTGGTTTTCTTCGGACCCTCATCTATTTATGCGAGTTTCAGTTATTCTCAGTGTTGGCACTGTGTTGGTGTGTTCAGCGCGAAGGCCCTTTACACGTGGAAGTGCCTGCGGCACCGGGGGTCCATAACCACTGCCATCACACCACGTGGTTAGTTATATCCTTATCTCCTTCCTGTTCATTTCGTTTTGCACTGAGTTCCTGTGATGTTATTACCCTTCCTCTACTGCTTTTTTACCTCTCATTTCCCACCACTTCTTAACTCTTCATGGTGTGTTTGTGGATGCTTATCGATGATCAGTGATATTTGCGTTAGGTGAAGAACGGCGTGAGGGGAAGAGAAGTACTTAGTAACACGGTATCTTTCGCGGTCCCTGGACAATATCTGAAAGTGAGCCGGTACCACTTCTGCCTCCTCCGCTCCACCTTCATCCTAGTGGATTTTTAAATTGGTGTGACCAACACACATTGTTATATAAACGGAGTCACAGAACTGCGTTCCAACCGCCGCTACTGCCAGCACATAAACGGCTATGGGTTCCGGGGTAGGAAGACTCGGAGAGAAAAGCCACGGCCATGAGGGGGGAGTCTTCAGAGGAGAGAACGGTAATAAAACTGACAACACTATCGCAGCCGCTGGAGACAGCGTTGGTGAAAATGGCCCGCGTCTGCTAGATGGGCTGCCCGCAGTATCGACGGCGAGAGGAAGCAAAATAGCTGAGGACGATGTGGACGCCGACGATGAGGAAAGTGACTGTGATGCAAACCAGGATGATAACAGTCGTACGCAAAGGAAGAAGTTGGCACTCATCGTTAACAATGGCGATTGCGCCATTGCCCCAGAAAGTAGCCAGCAATTCAATGCAGTCCCTTGCACTGACCACCTTCCACAATCTACGCATCCTGCTGGGGGTGAAGAGATGATGAGAGTGCAGCAAACCTCAAACTCCGTACCCAATCCCGCAGAAGCAGTGGGTACAGAAACTATCGGTGATAGGGAGCGGACGCGTGACAGTGCTGACTGTCAACTCAGACTAAGTGCCTCACGCCGCAGGATCACACACGGCAGGGACGATAAATCCAACAGCACAAAGACAGCGCCGTCCTCGGAGTTTATCCTGGAAATGGATAAAACAGCGAACGGCTTATCAGACTACCCGAGCGACGGACCTGCACGCTCTAGCACCCAAGTCTCCCTGAGAGAACGAGGGCTGAAAGACATGACGTCGGTGCACAACCCGCAAGCTACACCCACAAGCATCCTGCGAAAAAACAGCTGTGAGACGCGTGAGCTATCCCACAACCTGCAGTCGAACGCAAGCGACACAAACACCATCGACGGATCAGATATCCCCTCGCGAAGCCCCCGAATGGGGCCGTCTCTCCCCGTGTCAACGAACATAAACGATGCTGATATGCTTAGTAGTCACGAGGAGATGGAAGATGACCTACAGCGCATCTCTGCGTTGATCAGACGTATGCACCAGCAGGGGAATGACCCCCTACCGGGGGAAGCAGGGGGTGCCTCTGTGGGTTACTACCCGTAATATCTACTTACTTTTTTAAGGTGTACCTGTTTTGTTTTTTACCCTCTGGTTTAGTTGTATTGACTTGTTATGTTTTGCCGCACCATGCCCCCCCCCATCATCAATTTCATCTTTCCGCAGTGGTACATCTGCCTTAGTTGTTCTACCGTGTTGTGGGGGATGCACGTTGCCGCACGCGGCTAAATAGTATGTTTCCCCTTCTTTCTCCCCCCCCCTCTCATATCCGCTCGTATTTTCTTGTTTTTTTTTTTTGTGATTGCTCCCTTACAAGTAAATAAGCGAACGAATTTGTTCATTTAACTGTCGATGAGAGCATTATTTCAGATGTCTAATTTTTGTTTTCTTTTCAACTTTGTCCGTTCGTTTGCCTTGTCGTGCTGGCATGCAGTGCACGCTGCACACGTGTAACCCATCGGTTGAGCCGCAAGAGAGGACCACCGTGAGGATATGTGTATGTATATATACATACACATGCACAATCTTTGTGGCCTATGCATTTATGAAAATTTAACACTCTTGAGCACCACGAAGAGCACAAAAACTGGACGATTACACCCCCTCCTAACACTTGCTCCCGCCCCCCTGCAAACGCAAAACCCCCCCCCCTTCTTCTGTCCCTTTCATCTTGTCTCCCACCTTCTGCGGCACGACCCAAAACTTAGAGTCAAACTTTGGCAAAAAGTACACAAGGTAAGGAGGAAGGAAATAGGGGTTGCTTTCTTTTTAAAAAAAGAGAGAGAAAATAAAGGGGGGCTGACAAACAGCACTCCCTCCTCAAAGTCTCCAAATCTAACTTGGACGGCAGCAGTGAGGGCGGTGCTATACGTAGAACTGGTTAGCAAATCGAATCAGCAAGCGGCACGCAACCTCGACGTGAAAAGCCACCATGTTACGGCACACGCGTTTCTCCTTCACGCACCAGCGACCACACCT
>NW_027123011.1:0-265 GCF_001457755.1 Trypanosoma equiperdum
TAAGCGCTTAAGTTTCATATCCTACAGATTTGCGAACTTACCACAAAAAAAGGATCTGAAAGGTGCTAAACTAGAAAGAGCTTTCCCTTGCACGCACGGCAAACATACGAGTGTTCAACTCATTACGGCACCACCACCGCACAAGGATTAGTTTTCTTTCATGAAATACAACATTCCAACAATAATCAAGGAAAATCATTAGGCACTTGGGTGCGTGCGGAAACACAAACAACCATGTATGTAAACACATTGTTGGACAGGAGGA
>NW_027123011.1:275-753 GCF_001457755.1 Trypanosoma equiperdum
AGTGTCGAGTAGCAATGAAGTGAAGTTCCTATGAACTTTCATAAACTGGGAGTAGAAAGAAGTGATGTTGGACATTATTTCAAGAAGTACGGAAGGAGGTTGTCCGGAAGCAAAGGGTACGATAAGGGGACCGAATATATTTTCCACTTCGACCGTAAGTTGAAAAAAAGTAGCAGCACGACCATTTTTTTTCTATATCAGTACATCGCCAGAATTTTTTACAGCCCCATTTTTGTACGCATTGTCCCTCGGTTTATTAAAACATTCACTCACGGAACCATTCTGTACTGTTACTGCAAGACAACCGTCCCTATACTTTTGAACGGCATCCTTGCTCATAGAGTCTCTCAGAGGACACATTTGCTTAGCACAAGCTGTTGGTAATGCCCTAGCCTTTTTAAAGGTTCGATCTTCACATTCACCAGCACCTCCTTTCTCCACCGCCCTAACATCATCCCAAACAGTCCTAGTAATCTCA
>NW_027123011.1:763-1542 GCF_001457755.1 Trypanosoma equiperdum
AAAGCGGTTGGTAATGCCATAGCCTTTTTAAAGGTTCGATCTTTACATTCACCAGCACCTCCTTTCTCCATCGCCATGACATCATCCCAAACAGTTCTTGTAATCTCTGCAATAGCGGTGTAATATTTGTTCGCCGTTAAGAGGGCAGTTGGCAATGCATTCCTCACTGCACTCACACTTTCATTAACCTCTGCAAATAATCCACCCACCTTCGCCACAAGGTTTCCCATTTCATTTCCATAAGATATAAGTTTTTCCAATTTATCTTGTTCCCCTTCCGTTACACCGCCAATAACACTCAAATATTTTGTGCTTTCACCTGTTTTACCTTCCATATCATCAAATATACGGGATGCACTTGCATATACTTCCTCATTCACAAAGAGCCGCTTCTGTCCATCGCCGTACAATCTGCTAAGTGCATCAGAAAGGCACTTGAGATGGCATACGGATTCATTTAAGTTATTTTTATAAAAGTCGTCCACCAGTCTGCAGAGACCCTCCTCCTTTGCTCCACTAAAAAAAGTTACAAAAGCTAGCAAGATAAGAGGCTCCACAACGGCATCCCTCATTGTCTATAGCTTTACGCAAAGAGACACAAAATGTAACGCAAACATTTCATCGTCGAAGAATAGAAGGTTACTGGGGGTGTGCAATCCCAATAACAAAGAGTTCTGTTTACTCCAATATCTGCATTCAAAAACTAGCAGAACCACCTAAATATTAAAGCGAAAAGTACCTTTTTTCCACTCCTCGCCAACTATCCTTTTTCTACAAAA
>NW_027123011.1:1552-2144 GCF_001457755.1 Trypanosoma equiperdum
ATCTTTTTACTCCAATATCTGCATTAAAAAACTAGCAGAGCCACCTAAATATTAAAGCGACAAGTGCCTTTTATTCACTCCTCGCCAACTATCCTTTTTCTACAAAACTATTGTCGGTGTCACCTCTTTTTTTATTGCATACCTTAAAGAAGCTGTACGTACCACACCATTTTACCATCAGTGTTTGAGTCAGAATCTTTTTAACAAGATTAGAAGCTTCGATAAAGGGGAGAAAGGAGGTTCTTTTGCCTTAGCGCATCCTAAGCTAATTATTTTACGTCCACCATCGCTTGTTTTGTCGCCAGGTGAAAGTGCGCGCGGTATCCTCTGGGCTTGTAGGGACATCCAAGTTTTCACTACGCGTGACAGAACGTTACAGTTTTTGCACCACTTTGATTGACCAACGTCGTCAACTGGTAATAACTTCTGTGTACACACACTGATTCATCTATGCTTTTGTCAATCCTTCCTTCCCCACATATTTATCCTTCCTGCATCTGCTTCAACATGAACCGAACGGTTTTTCACCTGTATCGTGCTGGAGTTGTATTCCGAGAAGGAAGCAATCACCCGCCGCGGCAACAGGTGAGAC
>NW_027123011.1:2154-2232 GCF_001457755.1 Trypanosoma equiperdum
GTAAACACAACCCACCACGTTTAATTATTATGTCACACACGAGTATGACAACCGACTCCACACTTGCTGAAGCGAGCA
>NW_027123011.1:2242-2367 GCF_001457755.1 Trypanosoma equiperdum
CATAATGGTTAGGAGGACCACATTTTCGTCAATATACTCCCTCCCAGATGAAAAAAGTCAAACACGGAGCACTTTTGACGCCTCATGGTACTCATGATGCATGCATCAGTGACCGTCGATAGCAC
>NW_027123011.1:2377-2913 GCF_001457755.1 Trypanosoma equiperdum
TATAATGGTTAGGAGAACCACATTTTTGTCAATATACTTCCTCCCAGATGAAAAAAGTCAAACATGGAGCACTTTTGACGCCCCATGGTACTAATGATGCATGCATCAGTGACCGTCGATAGCACTGCAACTATTTGCATAAACACAACCCACTACGTTTAATTATTATGTCGCACACGAGTACGACAACCGACTCCACACTTGCTGAAGCGAGCACGGCAACCAAAAAGAAAAGATAATTTCGTGAACACACATCAGTCGGCAGAACCGATGCACCCTTAATAGGTCATACATTACTGCGTTCCGAAGCAAATATGCAGTTATATATAGGAACAGTAACACGTATGAAAATGTAAACATGCAACTACTGAGGGAGGGAAACATCAACTTCACCGATGGTAAGGTTGGCATCGAGTAGCAGCGAAGTGAAGTTCTTGTGGATGGCATGAAAGTGAGAGTACAAATCCTCTACTTCTTAAAGCAAGGAATAAAGAACGGAGGACAGTAGACCGGCAGCAAAGGGTTTGATCAAAGGG
>NW_027123011.1:2923-3444 GCF_001457755.1 Trypanosoma equiperdum
AGATGGTAAGGTTGGCATCTAGTAGCAGCGAAGTGAAGTTCTTGTGGATGGCATGGAAGTGAGAGTACAAATCCTCTACTTCTTCAAGCAAGGAATAAAGAACGGAGGGCGGTAGACCGGCAGCAAAGGGTTTGATCAAAGGGATGACCATTTTGATTTTGTAGATTTGGAGGATGAAAGAATCATCGTCTCCCCTATCTCTGTCTCTGCTCCATCTTAAAACATTCTCCCCAAATCTTTGACTATTCCCTGTGCATACAACATATCGCGCGGATAGTTGAAGCGCTTACTTACTCCACTAGTATTAATTATGTCCATGCAGCCGTCACTGTGCTTTCCTAGCACGCTTTCAGTTACCCCATCTTTCAATGAGAACATAGCGCCGCCGCAGGTGGCTCTAAACGCTTAAAACTCTCCATTCCTGGTTGTACATCTGTTTTGAGTTCCTACCGTCACATTTTTAACCCAATTCGGTCTGTTTATCTCCGCGATGTTGGTGTAGAGTTTGTCTGCTTCCAAAC
>NW_027123011.1:3454-4065 GCF_001457755.1 Trypanosoma equiperdum
TCCATCTTTCAATGAGAACACAGCGCCGCTGCACGTGGCTCCAAACGGTTAAAACTCGTCATTCCTGGTTTTACATCTGTTTTGAGTTCCTACCGTCACATTGTTAACCCAATTCGGTCTTTTTATCTCCGTGATGTTGGTGTAGAGTTTGTCTGCTTCCAAACGAGCACGGGAAAATACTGCCCCCACACCTTGTATATTGTCAATCACGGTTCTCAATTTCCAACATACAGTTGCGGTCGAGTTTTCCCTCATTACCTTGCAACAAACTGTGAACAAGGTGCAGGTATTTTACACTTTCAGCCGTCCTCCTTTTCATATCCTCGACTATCAGGGAGATATTTGTATATGCTGCCCCGTTGAGAAACAACTTTTGCTCACCATCACTGCATAATTCGATCGGTGTTTCCACTGTATGGTCGGTGTAACACACAGACCCATTTGGATTACTAACCCCATGTTCGCTGATAAGTGTGACGTCGCTGCCACACTCCGCTGCAGTACGGCACATCTTTAAAGCACAAACATACAGTAATCCTTTGGTTGTCTCCTTATAATGCACACCTCCATAAACCAAAAGATAAAACGCAAGAATGACAACACCACCACAA
>NW_027123011.1:4075-4511 GCF_001457755.1 Trypanosoma equiperdum
GTCTTATAACGCACACTTCCATAAACCAAATGATAAAACGCAAGAATGACAACACCACCACAAAAATTTCAAGAACAGGTACAACAATGTCATGTAGCACTAAAGTGACACAACTTCCCACAGGTCGAAGTCATCAAAGTGAACCAACAGCTATGATAGCCAAAAGTAACGGCGATCTTGCCACCGACCCTTCTTCATCTGCCAAGCTGTCTTCGCTGTCTGTCTTAGTGTGCTTAGAATTGCCACTTCTAAAATACTCTCTCACCGCTGACAACATTGATAGCATCCGATGTAATCCCTTCTCGTGTTTATCGAAGAATCGTGAAGCCTTTTGATTTCATCATACGAGTCAGCTATTGCTTCATAGACCTAACTCGCTACAGTGTAATTCTCTATGACGACTGCCACTGTTCCTCCTGGCCTCAAGGTGACTGCC
>NW_027123011.1:4521-5698 GCF_001457755.1 Trypanosoma equiperdum
TTGTAATCACTTCTCGTGTTTATCGAAGAATAGTGAAGCCTTTTGATTTCATCATACGAGTCAGTTATTGCTTCACAAACCTAACTCGCTAGTGTAATTCTCTATGACGACTACCACTGTTCCTCCTGGCCTCAAGGTGACTGCCCTGGAGTGTTTGTCGTACTGGATGAACCCCTTAGTAATACCCGGTGTGAATGACACAGCCGCTCCTCCTTTAGATCTTTTCTACTTTCCATAATCCAGTAATTTGGGGGTTCGTCAACTCTGAATTTAGTTACCCTATCCTGCTGATGCCCATGCAGTTTGTACAACATAGCCTCATCCAAACCATTTACAGAAACGAAAATCTTGCACGTATATGGAATATCTGCCACTTCGTACTTGCCGGCCTTCCCTTCACCGCAGTTCTCGGTAGTCGCGTGGTCAAGGGACTCCTTCCTTTTCTCTACTAAACTGCACGCATCTTGACCAGTTGCATCTTTCTCAAAAATCATCACTAAATCTCTCGACACTTTCTCCATAGTCGGTGACTCGTTCACAAGACGATACACCACCCATGGCAGTGTGACGTACCCTTCACTCATTGCACTCGTTGCGCTTTAGGTGACATTTCTGATTTCTCAAAGTTTCTTTTGAGCACTTTTCACATGCACCAGCTCACTCACACTAACAACGTTCATTTTCTCCAAATCCTGCACGATTACTTTCTATTCTCTCCCTTTCAGATTATAACGATGGCGTTTTTCGTGCATCTTATCCATCATTTTTCACGGCCTGTGCCTATTTTTCCAGAAAACTAGAAATCACTTTTCTTCAGACAAAAATAAGAATGCATAACGTTTCTGCGCCTTCCATTGTCGTGATTTAACGGAGTTGCTTCCCCATTACCATATCAACAACAGTATCCAAAACAGTTATACACACCGCTACCTAAAATAACGGTATCGTTTTTATAGATGGCCCTAAGTTCATGTAAGATGGTTTATGTCTCCTAATACCAGTAAATAAAACAAAAGTACGAACTCATATCCAAGCACAATCTCCAGTGCAGAAGCAAAACAATGCACGGCTGTAATATATACCGAAAAATAGAGCAAGGTACAGAGTTAGCATTTAAAGAGCAAATTACATCATTATCTGCCTCAGTACCACGGCCTTTGCCACCACCTTTACCCCA
>NW_027123011.1:5708-6334 GCF_001457755.1 Trypanosoma equiperdum
CAAAAGCACGAACTCATATCCAAGCACAATCTCCAGTGAAGCAAAACAATGCACGGCTGTAATATATACCGAAAAATAGAGCAAGGTACAGAGCATTTAAAGAACAAATTACATCATTATCTGCCTCTGTACCACGGCCTTTGCCACCACCTTTACCCCAACTGATCTTTCACATTCTCCCCTGCAACAATAAAAACCCCATACACCAACACACACTATGCTCCCCAACACGCACAACCTCAGCTAGATCCCGCATACAGCCATCGGCACTTTATATTTAGTGGAGTGAATTTTTCTCAGCATCGGCAATCTCACTTTTGTTTCACCCCCTAACTTCTTCGCTTCTTTTAACAAATTTTTTGTTCACATTATCCCTATTTGTTCTCCTGAAAGAACAAGTGCCCTCATTATTCACTTCACTGATCATCCCCCAATGCTCCTTTAATATCTTTTTGTTGTGACCCCCGAGCAAGGGTAGTGACTACCATCCCTCCATGACACCGTTAGTTTTGTAGTGTCTCATGCCCCAAACGTGGTGGTCACATTCCTCCGTGAAAGGGGATTTTCATAACATTTGCTTCATCAACTGTAGGAGCTTCGTCTAAAGTTCTACAAAATTAATGTTA
>NW_027124547.1:0-1128 GCF_001457755.1 Trypanosoma equiperdum
GAAACGTGTTGGAGTTATCCTGAAGTGGCAAGCAAATCAAATAATTTTAGTGGGAAGTTGATTATAATTTATGCCCTCGCACCTCATACAAACAAAATTTACGAGCTGCAAGTACCGAAGAAATTGGCAATATCCATAAACCATAAGCTTCCATTGACCGCATCAAGATAAATGCAGGCAATGTGGTAACCGAGGAGCCAGGAGTTAACACCGCCTAAAAGCAGCAAATAACCTATTTGCTAATATGGGCCTCCAAACCATGCCACGGGTCAAATTTTTCTACAGCGATACAACAAAGAAGTGTGTGAAACTGAATGAGTTTAACTTAGAGAAACTATAGAACTAGAGCAGCACGGAGCCAAATGGCAGACACAACTCTGCCGACATTAATTTTAAAAACACTAACTGGCAAAAGAACTGTAATTGCAAAACCCTCACAAGGATAGCAGAAGACAAAGAGGGCGGAACATTATATTTTGAGGAGGAGCGCGACAAAGCATGGCCCTCAGCACCGCGAAAGCAGCTTATTCGGTTCGCTTACTTGCTTCTCAGACTGAACAATAACTAGCGAAAAGCAAGTAAACAACCAAGGGCGTCTCGAACAGCTACAACCACACAACAAATGCAAACGTCAGCAGCAGCGGCGCTTGCGAGCCTTTTGCTCGTCGCTGCAGGCCTAGGTCGGGCAACGACAGCAGCTGACCAAGCGGCTGCGGCGGCGACAGACCCGTGCAAAACAATATGGTACTTAGACAAACTGGCAGCCCACATTCAAGGGCTCTTAAGCAGGGGCGTAGCACACAGACAAAACCTGGAGAAGGAAGCGGAAGAACTTCAGTTGGCCTACATTGCGGCCACTAACTCACATAAAAAGATCGGCTACGGCATACTTTTAGCGCTGGCGTCTGATCGCCTGGCCCAACAGGCAGCAAGCATACAACAGGCGAAACGCCCGATGACGGCAGCAACACAAAAACTGGCTAATCTGTCGGCAACTCTCACAACACTGCTGAGAATGCAAAACAGACAACAAAAGCTAACGGCCACGCCAACGAAAGGAACAGCGGTAGCGAGCTTTACAGAGACCGCGAGCGTAACCTGCACATATACAGGCCAAACACAACAAGC
>NW_027124547.1:1138-2167 GCF_001457755.1 Trypanosoma equiperdum
ACTGTGCAACGTCCCACCAGCAGACGAACCCAGGCTAGATGCAACCAAGATAACCTTAAGCGGTCTAACAAAATTGCCTTACCCGGGAAAAAAGTATACAGAAAATCTACTGGCAGACATCTACGCATTCGGAAAAGGCACAGCAACAAGCGCAGCAAGCAAAAACGCAGGTGACCCCTACTGCAGCAACGATTCTCCAACATACAACAACGGAAACATCGGCGGTACTAACGCCATAGGTGCCATAATAATCCCCAAACCACAGGCACACGAAATAGCACAGCACAGCTTATTCACATCGGAGAATTCACAAGACTGCGTACAACCAACAAAAGACCAAGGACCGTATACCGATGCAAAAACAGCGGTTTTTCATGCCGTCTGTGAAGCACAAAAAGCGACATTAACAATAACCAGCTCGGCACTAGATGCTAAGCTAGCAGATTTTAAATCCGACGGACAGCATGCAAGCTACACACTGGCTGCTATGAAAGGGCAAGGCTTACTAGCTGCTACAGCGACAGAAATAGACAAGACTAAGGCAGAAGAATTTCTCAAAGTGGTGTTCGGCACGAAAGACTCAGCCATCGAAGACGACTTCATTAAGCCGCTTTCGGCAAACAAACTATCCTTTGCCGGCAAAGGCAAAGAACAAAAAGAAGAAGCAAACAAAATCGCAAAGTCAAATAACGCCGGCATCGCCATTGCATTTTTTGCTGGCCAAGCCTCAAAAGCGGAAGCAACAAAAAGCTCAGGAGAACAAGCAGCGGTTGATCCTTCCAAGAAATCAGACTCAGAAGACAAAACAGAAGAAAAGAGGAACGGGGGTAATACTGGCAAACCTGTGTGCAGCACAATTCAGAACCAGACAGAATGCGAGGCAGTCCAAGGAACTCCAACCCCTGGCAAGAAAAAAGTTTGCGGATGGATCGAAGACAAGTGCCAGGATTCCTCTATTCTAGTAAACAAACACTTGGACCTGACTATGGTTGCTGCTTTTATAAGTTTTGTAGGATTTTAGTATTTTAG
>NW_027124547.1:2177-6884 GCF_001457755.1 Trypanosoma equiperdum
GATGTGAAGCAGTGAAAGGAACGATCCCCCCTGGTAAAAAGTCTGTCCGCGGTTGGAGTGAAGGAAAGTGTCAGGATCACAGTTTTCTAGTAAACAAAAAATGCGCTCTCAGTGTGGCTTCTGGTTTTATAAGTTTTGTAGGATTTAAATGATTTTGAAAATTTTAAAGATTTTTGCCCAACTGTATCAAATTTTATACTTTGAGAGAATTTGCTAAATTTTCCTAAAATTTGATACAAACTAAGACTTTTTGATGAAAATGTGAAAATTAGTAAAATTTAAAAAATTTTAAGAACTATATTTTGGTATGAAAGTAACTTATCGGTGTAGAGCAGCACGGTAATATAGTATGAAAATGAGTGCTATTCTAAAATTTTTCCATATTGGTTTATCTTCTTATTTTGATTATTTATGAACTTTAATTATGGTTACAATAATAGTAATAGGAGTGTGTTGTAAGGGTGTGGGGTAACAACATATTTTAATAAGAGTTATGGTAGGTTCCAAGTGAAGGAGAAAAAGAGAATCACTTGAAACAATAGCGAGGGTGGACTGAGTGCAAATATATGAATGGGAGTGGCTGACTATGCAAGAGAGGAAGGCACGAGAAATAGTATGAAAGAAGACACGGAAAGACAAAAAGAGGGAAAAGAAGAGGGAATGAGAAAGTGATAGATAAGCAAATGAGCAGTTTCCCACACGAATGTGAAAATGTGCAGCATCATACACAAGAACATAAAGTAAAAAATAAGAGAGAAACAGAATCTACTGTACACGAAAAATAAAGTTGTCACATGATATCCAGAAGCAGCGAGAGAAGACAATAAAAAAAGAAGAATATGCAGAATGAAATAAGAAACTGCGCGCCAACGAATCTGAGAGCAGGGAAAAGGATTGGGGAGGAGATTATGCCCCGTTATTTCCCTCAGATATGCTTTGATGTAGCACCGCTTATGGTGCAGACTGTGGTTTTTAAACTGATGGCGGATACTAATATCTACCTGTGAATAAAAGGCAGTAAAAGTAGAAGATGAAAGGAATTAGGTATTTTTTAAGCAAAAAAGTCTTTTTATCATTAGATATAACAATAATGTCGGACTTATGTGGTCAAAAACATAATATTTTCGTTAGGAGGATTTTAAAAACTAGAACTGCTAATTGATTACCGGGTGCAGCAGATGAGGATTAACAACACGGAAGCTTTTTGAAGCAGTGAATATACGAATCTCTAGAAAAGTTTATTTGCTGCAATGAGTGCAGAATGATATACCACCAAATACGTTTTGTTTCACCGTCCAACCATCACCTCTATTCAATAACTGATTTTTGCATCCTAGTATTAAGCATGATCCTCTTTTAATTGACGAAATAACGAATTCACAGTAGGTAAAAGGACTGTTTACAGGTACAACCTTAGCGAATATTGAGTGGAAATGTGACGGTGTGAGTCAGTATGTCAAAAATAGACGGAAGCCAACTATTTACGCGAAGAAAGCGGCTTTATATTGCTACTTCTCAGCTAGAGAAAAAGTTTATACTGTATAAAATAAAGACAAGAAACAGAAATAAAAGTTGTAAGTTAAGATATAAAGAGATCTTAAATAATTTCAGGGGTCACAACACTGGGACCTCAGAGAGAATGGATGAAATGGACAATAGTTACACAGTGGAAATGATTAGTGTAGCAGTAGCAACAGGTTATCCAGTTAATGAGTGCTGAAGGGAAAATGAATATCAGAGTTCTTCATACTTACGTCTTCTTTTTTCTAATTAACACTAAAAAGCTAAATCCTGGAAATGCCATCGATTTTTGTCGTTAAAACAAAAGTAGAACGCAAACAGGCGAAAAAAAAACTATGGCATTGCAAAGGCAACTAAGACGTCGTTTGCTTTGCGTAGCTGTTGCACTAAGTCTTATAGCGGAACAAAGAACAGAAGGAGGAAAAGGCCCAGCGCTTTCTTCAGAAACGAGGACACGACTCTGCAATCTCAACACGAAAATAGCAAAATTCCCAGCTTATGTCACAAAAAAAGTTACAACAGCAGAACAAGCGAGAGAACAACTGCTGGTCGACTCGCTGAAATTGCAAATATATATGAGGATCATAGACAGCGAATCAGCGGCTTTGGCGGCGCCACTAGCCGCAGCTACCGCCGATGTGAAACTGGCAACAGCAGAAGCAGACAAACGACACACAAAACAGACCAACAACGCTATTTCTTATTTGGCCTTTCTCAGGGCTTCGCTCACAGAATTTCTAACCATTGCCGCGGATCTGCACCAATCGGGCGGCACCGGTGCAGGCTGTCTAGCTTTAAGCAGGACGACCATGGTACAAGGGGCGGCAGCGCTGGGGACATGCGGCGGGACAATGGAGGAAGCGAACACAGGCGGAGCGGATCTAACCAAGCTGACAACCGACGGCTTCACGGAACTGAGCTCAACTGAAGGAAGCACGAGGCTCGTAGCCTCAACAGCGAAGTGTGGACTTTTCGTAACCAACAGCAGCGGTGGTCCGCTTGGCGGCCAAGAAACAGCTAGAACACCAAAATTAGCAGGAGGGTACATAACACTAGATGCGACTTCGGCGACGCGAACTCTAAGCGACCTAACAGACTTAAAAGCAGGAAAAGATGCGACAGCCCCAAAAGCCTTTAGCAAAGCCTACAATGCGTACAAGGCGATCAAACACTCTGCAACGTTAACGCCTTTTGCACATAAACGGACCACAACATCGCAAATCAATCTTCATTGGAAGCCAAGAGAGCATACAAACTACTTGTTATTGGAGATTCAACGCCATACGACAAGAGCAAAGACGACGCCGTGGTGGAAAACAAAATAGCAGAAACCTACGGCAACGACAATGCGTTCGAACAAACTTGGTAGAAAAAGATAGACAAAACCCAAGCCAAGAGGATTTCATACACAACGAAACAGGGGGCGGACCAACCCCTTTCAGAAATAAACGACATCAACAACTTACGAAAAATGTCAACTTACCACACAGAGATCAACCTCTCCCACGTGTCAGGTAAAATGAAGGAACGTACTGAGCAACTCAAAAAAGCCCAGGAAAGACCCAAAGAAATCACAAATACCCTTGCAGAAGTTTGAGACGAGCTCAAAGGCGAAGATTCCTTTCAACCAACGATAATTGCGAGTACGAAAAAGACAAAGTAGAGGAATCAAAATGCGTGTTGAGCGACAAGGGTAAACAAGCAGCGAAAGAAGCGGAAAGCAAAGAGAGGAAAGATGGCAAAACGACAAACGCCATAGGAAGCAATTCTGTTGAAATTAAGACACTACTTTCGTTCGCTTTCTCGTTCCATAATTAATTTTTCAATGGGTTTTTTTCTCCATTTTATAAAACTTGTATAATTTTCTGTTTTAAGAGAATTTTCTAAATTTGCTACAATTTGACATATTTTAACACTTTTTTCTTCAAACATTTTTACATTGTTAAAAATTTTAAAATGTTTGTTAAATATGTATGATACTGACGTGTGGGTGTAACGTCGAAGAGTTATATAGTATGAAAAATGAGTGGTATTATAATTTTTTTGTTTGGTTTGTTTTATGAATATTAGTTAGGGAATATTTATCGTTTTAATAATAATAATAATGATTAGAGAGTGCTGTGAGGATGTATTACTAGTGTGAGGAAGTGGTGGAAGACCAAAAATGACAAAAAAGTTAGGAACAAGAAACGATTAGATTGCACCTGGAGAAGACCCGGCATATAAAAAGAGTTACTTCTAATAAGTCTGCAGCAGCTCTATCAAATAAAATAGCACAACAAGACATTGAAACACACAAGCATCAAGCTACAAATCAAATTTGATAGGCCATCTGACTGATCCAATAGCACAGCAAAATACCAGAAAGTGACGACAAACAAATCAGGTGGCGGAAGAAGTGGTCTTCACACACAAATGGGTGAAACGCACTGCACCCATAGTGTGAACGATCATCGTTAAAGGCCTGGAGACACCGTACCTCTTGAAAGCTATGACGAAGCTGAGCAACACTACGCGTATACCCAGTGGGATATTTAACTATGCAGAAACAACTGAAGGTGTAACTGAAAATATGGAGCAAATCCCAAACAGTCGAAGGAAAAGTGACAAAAATGGAAGAAAACACCCACGTACAGTCGAAATTACAGGAGTAAATTTTCATTAAAAATGAAAACCAAGAACTCAGAATCCAAGCCTGCAAATATGAATATACCTTGAATTATCTTCCAAATATTTATAAAACCTGGTGCCAAATGAACTACCATAAAATAATCCACATTTAAAACAATAATGGAGAAGGAGAGAGTCCCTGTAAACTAAACCAGTAATTCTCATATCATTTGCCACAGCCTTGACAAGACCCGCTTTAGTCACCGGCACTCTTGCGGCTGAGCCACACTCCCTCTACGATAATGACTTAAAAAGTCGATGGTTGCCGCCCGCAGGGTCACATAGGCGTTTAGCTCGAAAGCACGAAAGCAAAACTATATAAATTCAAAATCCTGAAGTAGAAGTATAGCCAACACCACCTACTGTGATGTGTTGTCAATCCAAAAAAGAGAACATTCTGAGCGCCAGTAGCCAAACCATATAGACAGTAATCTAACCTTAAGGCCCTTCCTATGCAAACAGCGGCCGATAACCGGCGCCAGAATCCGCAACTTTCCAGGCGACGTACGGGCCGTC
>NW_027124547.1:6894-7694 GCF_001457755.1 Trypanosoma equiperdum
AGCCGGCGCAGGGGCTGCAACAAACTCGACCAAGATGTGCGCGCTGCAACCACCAACAGGGCAACCAACGGCCCCATACAATGATGCCGCCAACTGCCACGCGGTAACTGCATACTCCCCAACGCTGCGGCCAATGATGCCTCCAGCACCGAGGCCAACAGCAGCCAACATAGCAACCTTCATATCAGCGTTCACAAAAAAGCTAAGCCGCCGCGACCTGCTCAGACCGGCCAACAAAACAAGCAACGTGTTCAGCAAAGGCAGAGTAGCCGCAAAAACGTACAACACCGCCGCGACACCAAATCTAAGCTGCGCCAACTACAAAGACTCGCTTAACGTATCAACGAAACCTGACCTAGCGCATGGTATACCATGGCTGAAAGAGCTTCGAAAGAAAGCAGGACACTTAGGTAAGAGGACGAAGCTTATTCGACAAAAGGAGTCGCAACAAACACGGATGATATTGCTCGACGGAAAAATGCAGGCATTATATCACGAGGCATTGCATGGTGAGCTTCCAATCACGACACAAACGCAGAGCAAACCACAAGCGACACCAGATCCTGAAAGGAAAAAAGCATGCGAGAAACACTTTAACAAAACTACGTGTGAAGCAAAGACTTGCAAATGGAGTGGCACTGAGGAAACAATAGGGAAGTGCGAAGCCAAACCCGAAGAGGAGCAGAAAAGCCAAGGAACAGGGGAGAAACCAAAAGAGGGGACAGCCACATTTGGGTGTGCAAAACACGGAACCAAAATAAAGCAGCTTGTGAAAATGACAAAACAGGAGACAAGCAAAA
>NW_027124547.1:7704-11881 GCF_001457755.1 Trypanosoma equiperdum
TGGATGGAGTAAGGGTAAAGGATGTGAAGATTTAACAGGAAGAAATAAATGTGCCGAAATGGTAGTTTTCTAGATAAGAAATTGTTTTGGTTATTTCTACATTTACGGGTTTTGTAGAATTATGAGAATTTAAGGATTTTCCTAAACTTTTATTAAATTTTCTATTTTAAAAGAATTTTCTAAAAATTAAATGTATTTTAACACGTTTTGACGAAAAAGCACAAATTAGTGAGAGATATGAAATTTTGAAATTTTAGTATAGAAATCGCCTATGGGTGTAAACTTCTAAGGTAATAAGATATGTTAATTGAGTTATATTTTAATATGGTTGTAGATGCTAAAACTTAGCTTTGACGGAGAATCAGAAACAGATGGAAGGAATTGAGTAAATGTAAAAAAATATTGGTGAATTTCTCCTTTCATGAAACATATTAATAATGGGCAATATTTGTGGAAAATAATATAATATTATCAGAAAGATTTTAAAAGAAGGACTACCAACGAATTTCCACGTAAAGTTATAGAATGATAAAACATGGAACCTGCGTGAAATGGTGTATGTTAAACGATAGAAAAACTTTGTATGTGGTGAAAATAGTTTTTTAATAAATTGTATTCAATTCCGTATTAGTGTGTAGCCGATGAATTGAACCCCTTCGATGGTCAAGTACTAAATATCAGGACCTAGAAGAAACCTCACATGATGGGGAAAATAAAAGTGTGGCTGCATGTAAGCAGACTGAAACATGCCCCCAATACAATCTGAGTACCCAGAAGCAGCAAGTCTCGAGCCGCTTACTTGACAGGCAGAAACGCTATCTTGTTATCACACCAGGATGTAAATGAAAATTTCCGGCAAATAGGGGCATTAATAAAATATAAATTTGCATTTTTATCAGGATAATCGTATTCAATATTTTTAAGATACGAGCTGGTGAATTGAGAAAACACTAGATATAATAGTCGGTAGATGTAGAGAAATATAAGTTAGAGTTATAAATCTTTACTCAGCAAACGAACCACGTACATTTTTACAAGCTTCCTGAAACAGCCTAAAAACTTAGACTTTGGAAGAATACAAGATGCAAGAGGCCAGACACATAAACCAAGTCACCTAATAAATCGTAGGTAGAAAGCATATTCACAGATTTGACAGAAACGGTGCAAGAAGGAAGTTTCTGAGCACACCCTCTGAAAGAATCTGTTTTCAGAAGACAGAAAGCTGCGGACAATAATTAGCTAATCTCTAAACATAAGGCCACCGAAAGGCCAAACGGGCGTCACATACTCTGCGGTGAGACAAGGAAGAAAAGAGGCAAGGCGAGCAGAAGCCCGTGGTAATCCTGATAAGGTGAACAACCGCCGAAGGCG
Source organism: Trypanosoma equiperdum (assembly GCF_001457755.1). Classification (NCBI taxonomy): domain Eukaryota; phylum Euglenozoa; class Kinetoplastea; order Trypanosomatida; family Trypanosomatidae; genus Trypanosoma; species Trypanosoma equiperdum. The sequence continues at coordinate 9,076 of NW_027124547.1, forward strand.
TTGCGCGCAGGGTGCACTCGAATACAAACACATGGCGCCCAGGCTACACCAAGATTTAACTGAATAGGTTTCGTCACCAAAACCAGGCACCGATGCAGAAAAAGAAAGAAAAAAAGTTATCTGTACATGATATCGATAGCGCTACCAATCTCCTAATCTTTACTTGTGCCATGAAACACAGAGAATACAGGAGAGAAGAGATGATTTCACTCGGCGAAAGAAAGATCCGAAGGGCGGTAATGCTGATCGCAACGACGCTAGTCAGCAAAGCTTTTGCCGAAAATACAGCGGCACAAGAAATCATAGATGCCTGCTCAGCTGCTGTAGTGCTGTCGACGTTAGCAGACGAACTAGAGAGCAGGATAACAGCCCATAACAACAATCTGAAAGCTTTACAGGCAGCGCCGGCAAAAGCGGCAGCAGCGGCGATTTCGGAGTCAAGCGGCACAGCCGTCAAGCTGGCGGGGCCTATTTGTTTAACACTAACAGACGCAGAAAAAAAACTGGTAGCAGCCATACAGCAGCAAAAAGTCATCATCGCACAGGCGCTCAAACTAGCAGCTAACATCAGCGGTCAAGAAAACATCATCGCCAGAATGGCGGAAATCGAAGTGGAAGACAACCAATACGGCGACGCTGCCCCTGGGGATGCGGAAGCCGGGCAAACGGCAATACGACTAAAACCCCTTAACACCAAGCAACCCGCCGACTGTATGGCCAAGCCAAACGACAAAGTCCCCAGCTACAAAAAACTGTTGTCCGAACAGGCGTTAGCCGAAATAAATCTATTTAACTTACAAGCAGAACAACAGCCGTCAGGCAAAGACGCAGCGCCACTAGTAGGGACGGCAGTTGGCGGCACATGCACAAAAGGGAACGCAAACAGAGCTATAAGCGGATCATCAAACAACGGCTGTACAATAGGGGGCAAGTTACTAAAAACAATAAAAGCGGAGCTATTAGCCAGCAAGGACGGCAAATACGATGAAGCAGAGACAGGAAATGCAGAAAGTGGAGACATCGACAACAACAACAAAATAGCAGCAACAGAAATACTAGCAGCAGCCAAGGCGCTAACAAAAGGCCCAGCTAACTTCGACCCACAGGCCCTCGACAGTTACAGTGGCAGCGACACCTTTAGGAAAGCAGTAGGGCTAATCTACGGGGGGATATTACCGGATAAACCCGCACCAACAGACACTGAACGCATTAACCAGCTTATCAAAGAGCACTACGGTGAGCCAAGCAACTTTAAAAACAAATTCTGGGGAGAGGTAGATAAAATAAAACTGCCAGAAACGCTACTAGGAACTAAGGCAGGAGGCACGCTGGCAAACGTAGACACGCTAGAAACGGCGGCAAAGTTAACACTACAAGTACAGCTGCTAACAGAAGCTAACAAAGGGCAAAATGCACCAGGGGTTAAACCTAAAACCGAAACCCAACCAGCCGCAGAAGAAGACAAAACAGAAGAAAAGAAAGACGGGGATAATAAAACAAACGCAACTGAATGCACAGCCACTGAAGAAGGTAAATGTGACAAAGAGAAATGTACTTGGGATAAGGAAAAGAAAGAGTGCAAAGTTAAAGAGGGAACTGTTATCATTTCAACTGTGATTAAGGCTCCTGTCTTGCTTGCATCTTTTGTTTTATTATGAAATGTTTGTAATATCTTTTGCTCAATGCTTTGAAATTTTAACTTTGTATAAAATTTAGTAAATTTTCTACAATGTGGTATATTTGACATTTTATTTGATTAAAATGTTATAATTAGTGAAATCGTGGTAAAATATGCATGAAGAAGGCCCAAAGATGTCATGTATTATGGTAAAAGTGTAAGAAAAATTAGTGTTATTATAAAATTATTTTTGTTTTATTCTGTTTTTTATGGATATTATTTGTGGTTACAATAAAGATCGGGATGTGTTTTTACTGTGTATATACTAAAATTGTAATAAGAGTGGTGGTGCATAACCACATGAAACCAACGGTAAAAGCAGTTAAACCAATGAAATGAGTTCTATGAAATTAAGTAAAAGATAGATAGAAAGGAACAGTATTGCGAAAGGAATTGAGTTATGACTGAAAGACAGAGAAAAGTATGTGGAACATGCGCGGTCGTAATAACGGATATGAAGATAAATATGATAGTGCACACGAAGATGATGGGAGAATGTGATAAGTAGAGAGTGCGGTGTCTGAGCCAAATGATGTCACAATTTTTGCAGCAGATGAAGCGAAAAAAGACGAAAAAGAAAAGAAAAACACTGAATAAACACCGTAGTACGACAGAACATAATAATTCAGGAAAATAAAGAAAAGTAGCCAGTGATGCCCTTTATTTCACTCAGAGATGAATAGACGCCACTTCAGATATTTTAGCGTCTATGGATTGAACTTGAATGCAAATCCTAATTTACAAAGCCGACAAGGGAGAGACGGCACTAACAGTCTAAATATGTTTAATTTTGTTTTAGTGTGGCACTGTAAATTCTAACCAGAAATTTTCATAGAAGAGGGGGAAGATGGAATAAAATATTGTAAATAGATTTAAAATGGATTTAACTAAGCCACGAAGAAAAAATCAAAAGCCTTAAAATGTGACGATTACCTCTCAAAATTAACATAACGCGACAAGCCTGTCCGAGTGGAAGCATCGGCATCGCGGGTGTCAAAACGACGCCGCTCACGAAAAAAGACTCCAGCGAAGCGAACGTTGTCGCCATACAATAGCCATAGTTAACAGAGAATACGGACCGAGAAAAAACAATAAGCGACTTTACAGACCTAATAAAAGGCCTTTTCA
>NW_027124547.1:11891-12733 GCF_001457755.1 Trypanosoma equiperdum
GAAATATTGTAAATAGAGTTAAAATGTATTTAACAAAGCCCCAAAATCAAAGCCATAAAATGTGACGATTACCTCTAAAAATTAACATAAAGCGATAAGCCGCTCTTGGTAGCAACATCGACATCGCAGGTGTCAAAACGACGCCGCTCACGAAAAAAGACTCCAGCGAAGCGAACGTTGTCGCCATACAATAGCCATAGTTAACAGAGAATACAGACCTACGCAAAAAAACTAAACGACTTTACAGACCTAATAAAAGGCCTTTTCAGTTTTGCAAACAGCAACGCAGTAGGCACACTCACCAACATGCCACTCTTCGCGGTGGCCGGGTAAAAAACCTCCCTATTAGTCATAGCTAACAGCAGAACCGAAAAAATCCAGGCAGCAACACAAGACATCTTTCAGCGACCGGATAGCATGGCGATGTGGCAAGCGCTAAGGAAGGAACGCCTGTCGCAGTCGATGAAGGGATAACTAGTAGCAGAGATAGACGCGCTGACCACCAGGAGAAGAGGAAATTGGCAAGACTGTGTTTGGAGTTGGTGGTTAAATGTTGAAAATTATGTTCGATACATTCAAAAGACGCGCACACAGAAGAAATGACTAACGGTAACGATGCGCCGCCTAACAAAAAAATGGTGTTACGAAATGTTCGCGACAAAATAACACATTGACGAGAGACAACAGCGCAAAACAAAGCCATGAGAGCTGGCACTTAACAAATTGCGCATCTTATTTTCCAAAAAAAGAATTGACTCATACGCTGTGGCATGCTATAGAAGAAAAAAAATACAATCTAAAATTGTAAAGGTAAAAAAATGAGAATACAAGCGCGATCATCA
>NW_027124547.1:12743-13879 GCF_001457755.1 Trypanosoma equiperdum
AAAAAAGCTGACGGCGTCGATGCGCCGCCTAACAACAAAAATGGTGTTACGAAAATTTCGCGACAACATAACACATTGACGAGAGAAAACAGCGCAAAACAAAGCCATGAAAGCTGGCACTTAACAAATTGCGCATCTTATTTTCCAACAAAAGAATTGACTCATACGCTGTGGCATGCCATAGAAGAAGAAGAAAATACAATCTAAAATTGTAAAAGTAAAAAAATGAGAATACAAGCGCGATCATCACCAAAACGCAATCTCAATACTAAATCATAGAAACAGAATCCAAAGAGGGAGAGCAACTCATTTTCACCCCTAATACTGACAATGGTCGCCAAGGAGTGCAACTTAGCATTAAAAATTGTAATGTTAGTCGCTTCAGCACTGACACTACACCCACAACAAGCTCTAGCTCAGACCGCTGGTAGGCCCCTTGCAGATGTGGTAGGCAAAGCTCTATGTACTTATTCAAAAACGGCGAAACGACAGGCAGCGAACCTAGCGTAAGCTCTAGATCGCGGCATCACAGCAGCAAAGAAATCGGAGCAAGCACAGGCGTTAGCAGCCGTTGCCCTGGCCAAGCTCCCAGACTACCAACAAGCGGCCGGAACGCTGTTAATTTACGTCAGGATGAAAGTGGAAGCAGCACAAGCCAGCATCGAAAACTGGACAGGAGAGAAGACAAAACTAGTAGAGCAGGCGATGTATCCCTCAGGCAGGATCGACGAGCTGATGTTGCTCCTAGAAGGGCACCGGGAGGACGGGGCGAACGGCGCCGACAAAACCTGCCTAGGCGCAGCAACAAGCGGAAACACAGTCGCTGAATTCGTCAAAAGAAACTGCGATACGGAAAATGATTACGACATAGCCGCGGACACCTCAGACATATGCTAAGCGGCGGCAGATCTAAGCCAAGCAAGTACAGACCCATAGGCGACCGCCGGCAGCAACTGCAAAATAACAGCGAACCTTGCTAGCGACTACGACAGCCACGAAGCGGCTCTACCTTTGCTCCGCAGACTGCTAACCATACACAATGGGGGCGGCTTCGAAAACGGCCAGACCATACAAACCGCAGCAACCACGAACAAGCTAATCAAAGCACTCAAAAATAAAGGAGCCGGTGTCGCCGA
>NW_027124547.1:13889-14328 GCF_001457755.1 Trypanosoma equiperdum
ACGGCTCTACCGCTACTCGGCGGACTGCTAACCATACACAATGGGGGCGGCTTTAAAAGTGGTCAAACCATAAAAACCGCAGCAACCACGAACAAGCTAATCAGCGCACTCAAAAATAAAGGAGCCGGTGTCGCCGAGAGCCTAAAAACTGTAACATCGGCAGCACCTACAAACAAGCAGGAGCTCAAGACACTACTGGCTTCAAAAGGGGAGCGTGCAAAACTCCAAGCAGCCAACGACGAGTATAATAACTGGAAACCAGGCGCCAACCTTGAGGACTTCGGTGCCCGCATCAAGAAAGTGGTCGGCACAGAAGACAGAAAAGAAAGCGGCTATGCCATTGCACTTGAAGGGATATCCATTGAGGTTCCCCACGGAGCAGGGAAAACAAAAAGCAAACAACTCTATTCCATGCAGCCAAAAGACCTAATGGGAGCTT
>NW_027123012.1:0-480 GCF_001457755.1 Trypanosoma equiperdum
TTTTTTTTTTCTCCCTCTTTCTTTTTACCCTTCCACCGTATATTGAAAAAGCGCATGTTGTTATAATTATTATAATAATATTTATTATTATTATTATTATTATTCCGTTGACTTTTTGTTGTATTTTTCATGTGGCCGCGTAGGGAAGTAAAAAATAAAGAAAGAAGACACGGAGAGAAAACACTTATATATATATATATATATATATATAAAGCAAACAATCAATAAAACTTCTAAAATACAAGCAAAAAAAGGAGGGGGAAAAAATAATAATAATAATAAATATATAAATAAATAACAAATGAACAACAGCTTTTCAGTGGTCGCCTCAGCTAACCAAACATTACCACCGTTGTTGCGAGTAGAGAAGTGTATGAAATAAATGAATACACGGATGAATTATTTTACCTTTTCTACACTTTTTATATTTGTTTTTTGTTTTTTGTTTTTTGTTCGTTTGTTTGTTTCCAAAAAAAAAAA
>NW_027123012.1:490-2004 GCF_001457755.1 Trypanosoma equiperdum
GAATGAATGAATGAAAATGAAGCGTTCAGTAAAAAAACGGAGAGAAGATAAGAAAATGAAATGAAATGATAGAGAGAAAGAGAAAGAGAGAAAGGAAAAAAGAAAGGAAGGAAGGAGGAGAAAAGAAAATGTGTGTGAGTGTTTGTGTGTTTTCTTTTTTTGTTTTTTCGTTAGCGCTGTTATTTTGTTATGTTCATTTCCTTTTTATGATTCCACACTTGACCATCCTCCTCCTCTGTTGTTGTTGTTGTTGTTGTTTTTTCCCCCTTTTTTTTCTTTTTTTTCTTGGGGAAGCAATTAATGTTGTTTTGTTTGTTTTTGCGCACTTTATTATCATTATTATTATTATTATTATTATTTCCCGCATGTGATGTGAAACCAACAAAAATATCACAAAGGCGGGGAGAAAACAACAACAACAAATGAAAGCACAAAATAAAAAAAATAAAAAAAAAGAGTGTTTGGGACCCCATTAGAAGGATGAAAGAAAAGGAGAGTGAATGAATAAAATCAGAATATAGACATAGAAATGAGGAGAAAAAGGGGCTAAATAAGATGCATGTATGTGTGGAGGAAGGGAGGGAGAGAGAGAAATATATATATATATATATATAACAAAAATGGCGGAACGATTCTTTAAAAAAAAAAAGACAAGAAAAAGTTTAAACGGTGGGTTTACACGCACACGAGCATGCAAAAAAAAAAAGTTTCTTATTTATTATTTTTTATTTCTTTTTTTTTTCTCTTTTTTTTTTTAATCATTTGTTGTGTTTCACCGTGGTTCGCCTGGTTTTTATCTTCTTTGTTACATTTATTATTTTATCGTGTCACACCCCTCGTCCTGTTATTTCCATAATTACCTTTTCAAAAGATGAAATTCCCAACCTTTTTATTTTAATTTCATGTTTCTTTTCTTTTCTGACTCTTTTCTCTTTCCGTATCTTATTCTATTTTTGTTTTTGTTTTGCGAAATAACGAAAATACATCGCAAAATAAAATAAATAAATATTAACACAATCTGGTAAACTCAGGGATTATTTTAGTCACTACAGTTACCACCACAACAACAACAACAAAGAACTATTACGATAAATATTTGTTAACAAAGGGGGAAATATAGTAATAAATATTATTATTATCATTATTATTATTACTCTCGTTAGTGCTAGCAAAAGAAATATATATATTTGCCTTATTTGCACAAAAGAAGTCACACGCAAATATTCACTAGCGCAAGCAAACATAAGTTAAAATAAAGAAAGAAAAAAGGGAACACATTCATATAAAGATAAACTACAAAAACACAGCAGAGAAAGGAAGAAAAGTAGGATAGAAAGGGAAGGGGAAAAAGTAATTCCAAAAGAGTAAGAAAATAAATAAAAAGAAAAAAGAAAAAAGAAAATAAAAATGGGTTGCGGTGGCTCAACGACTTCCGTCACATTCATCAACGGCCGGCCGACTGTTCAGGGCGATGAAATTGCGAAGGGTTTTAATGAAGGAAATGGTCTCCTCTT
>NW_027123012.1:2014-2746 GCF_001457755.1 Trypanosoma equiperdum
AAATTAAGGCACTTGGAAAGGCAAAGTTGGAGCGTTTGAGCTCTGGTGAAAGTGTGGTGACTGTTGTGGTAAAACCATGCGCAACAGAATTATTTATTGAAGGCACTGTGAATGGATATAAGGCAAAAATGGATGCCATTCCCATTACTGATGGAGACAGGCGCCGCAGGGGATCTGGCAGGAAATAAGGAAATTGCAAGAAATATGCAAGAAAAGAAAAGAAAAGAAAAGAAAATGCACACAAACACAAAGCACACAAAGAGGTAAATGAGAATGAGAATGAGAGTAGAGGAAGTCAAATATTTGTTTTTTTTTATTTATTTCGTTTGCATTCTTTCTTAGAAGAGTGAGTTGTTTTCTCTCTTTTCTTTTTATGATTGTTGTCTTGACAGATGTTATGGCCGTGTTATTAAGCATATTAAAGAAAAGGAAGAGAGGAGAGGAGAGGAAAAGAGGGAGAGAGAAAAGAGGGAATACAGGAGAGGGTAAGGGGAATGGAAGAGAAGGGAATACAAATGAAAAATAAAAAAAAAGAAGGGGGGGGAAAAAATACAAGACGTTCAACATGAAATAAAATAAAATGAAAGGTAAATAAAAGCAATTTATGGGGCGACACGGCGCTGTTTCCGCCCATCTTCCCCACCCCCATCCCTCACATTTTTTTTTCTTGTATTGATTCATCCTGTTTTTTATTGTTACTATTTATTCATGCTGTTTTGTTTTTTTTTTTTT
>NW_027123012.1:2756-2912 GCF_001457755.1 Trypanosoma equiperdum
AGGAGAGAAACAACAACGAATACCAAAAATAAATAAATAAAAAATATACTTGCACGTATGCATGCATGCATCTTTATTTTGTTTTTGTTTTTGTTTTTGTTGTTGTTGTTGTTGTTGTGTTTCGTATATATATATATATATATGTATATATATATA
>NW_027123012.1:2943-4206 GCF_001457755.1 Trypanosoma equiperdum
TCTCTCTCTCTCATTTTCACTCCATATCATTCTTCAATTATGTCAAGTCATGTCTCATCATGTCTTGTCTCTTCCCCATTTTATTTTTCTCTTTTTTCGGTCTTGTATTCGACCGCAATTTGTTTGTTTGTTTGTTTTGGCACCTTCTTTTTTCTTTTTTTTTCTTTTTTTCTTTTGAATTCTGTTAACCATTCAAAAGAAGGAGTTTTTTTTTCTTCTTTGGAAGAAGGAGAAGGAGAAGGAAAGAAAAGAAAAGAAAAGGAAGAAAAAAAAAAGAAGGATCAAAAAGAGATCAGACATGTACACAGTGGGACGTGGGGGAAAGGAATATTAGGCACGCATTAATGCATGAATTGAATAAATTATTCAATCATTATTTCATATCAGTGCATAAGAAAGTTAAAAGAGAAAAAGAAGGGGAGGAGATGGAAAAAGAAAAAAAGAAAAAAGAAAAAAATAAGAGGTGTGATGAATATGAAATGAAAAAGAATGAAATAAAACGAATATGTGCGCACGAGGCAATTTATTAGGGGGAAAAAGAAACAGAGAGAGGGGGGAATAGGGCCGAGGGGACGGAATTTTAAGCGCTTGCTGAAAGGTTTCAGTCGCAAAAGTCTAATGATATATTAAATGGGTGAAGGGAAAGGAAGGGAAGCCCCCCCCCAAAAAAAAAAAGAAAGAAATGTCTACACACACACACACATATATATATATATATAGATGTATGTTAATATGTTTAAACTACAAAAAAGAAAAAAAAATGTACTCACATGAGAGGCAGGGGGGTTGTGGGGAAGTGCCTTTTGTTTACCTTTTTTTTTTAATTTTTTTTTTTAATTTTATTGCTACCGCCTTGATATTTACGAATATCTCTCAAGGCGCGTGCATCACTGCGCTGGATGGGAACTGAGGAGGAAAAAAAAAAGAAGAAAGGAAAGGAAAGGCCACGTACAAAAAGGTGTTGTTGTGTACTTGAAATGACTGAAGAGGAGGATATGCGTGGATGTAGCAGAAAAAAAAAAATAAAAAGGAATTGCGACACGTGTATACAGAAATAATTTTTAATATTTCAATGAAATAAGGCAAATGTGCAATTTTCCTTTTTCTTTTTTTGATGCTCGCCCCAACTCACGTGATTTTGGAAGTATTTTTATTGTTGTTGTTATTGTTGAGTGCGTCACACCGCGGTACTTTCTCACACAATTCCCTACCTTACCTTTTTGTCGTGTTTTCCTCAACACAATACATTTTTTTTCTTTTTTT
>NW_027123012.1:4226-5635 GCF_001457755.1 Trypanosoma equiperdum
TATATTATAACCGTCAGACGGAGTCATGTATGAGCATATATTTATGCATTTATTTATATACTTGCCTACATATATATATATATATATCATTATGTATTTGTTTTTTACTTTTATTATTTATTTATTATATTGATATTTATACATTTTGATATATTTGGATGTGCGTCTGTGGGAAAGTGGGGGCAGGTGGTAATGTTGTGGGATCATTTATATTATATTATGTTATATGTTGTATCACTTTTTTGTCTGTTTGTTGTATCGTTTAGGTGTGCTTGGTTGTTGTTGTTTGTATTTGTTAAATATATATTATTCTTCACTTCCCCTTGCCTTTCACCTCCTTCTCATCCTCCCCCCCCCTTTTTTTTTTGTTTTTTAGTTTTTTGTTTTTTTGTATTTGTTTTACTTTTCTTCCATCTTTGCCTGCCCGCTCCCTTTGCCATGGTACAGCGCCTACATCGACAAATTATTATCATCAATAATGTTGTTATAATGTACTAAGTTAAATATACCGCAGCTACACCGATCTGCGTGCCCACACTTGTGTAAGCCCGCGCATGTACATGAATGATTGGGGTGAATAAATGAATAAGTAAGTTTATTTATTTTTATCTTATTTGTTTTCCTTTTTTTTTGTGTGTGTGTGTAGGGAATCGTATCAGCGTTTTCTCTTTTCTTTTCTCGAGGTACAACCCTGAGAAAAGAATAGCAAAATCCCTAACGGCTACGCGCTGCGTGCCATAATGAACCGGACTTCTTTTTTTTTTCTCTCTCTTCTTCCTCTTCTGTCATTACACAACATGAGATATTTGTATCACCCCCCCCCCCTCCTTAAACCCCATGATGTGATTCCCCTCTTCCCCGACTACATCCCATCGTGCCACCCCTTGATATTTCTTTTTTGTCCATTTATTGAAAATATATATATATATATACATATTCGTATACGGATTTTTTTTTTATGTTCCTCTTCTCCTTTCTTCTCTTCTCTTCTCTTCCTTTTTCTTTCCTTTTTTTTGTTTCGTTTTTTTTTTTGCGTTCTGAGCATCATTTTGATCATAATCTGTGCGGTGTCTTTTACTGTCCTGTTATCCATTATCATTTGTTTTGTCACTCTTTCTTTTACTTTTCTCCACCATTGAAGCGAATACCTCTTAGCCCATAGCTGCGGTGGTACCGGCTGCCAACTCATACATTTCATCGTTATATTTAAATTTCAACTCGCACTCGCATCAGTTGTTTTGTTTTGTTTTTCTTCTCTTCTTCTCATGCGTTGCTGCAGCACGGCGCTTCGCACGGGTCGGAGGGGCCCTGGTGGGTGGACGGAGCCGCGACTTCAACAAGCCACCAGTACCGATTTTATGCGTGACTCCACCGGCACTGGTGGTGACAATAATAATAATAATAATAAT
>NW_027123012.1:5649-7040 GCF_001457755.1 Trypanosoma equiperdum
GGGGCCGTCCTCGGCTCTCAAGCGGCATTTTAACGTCAACGATTTCTCTATGATTGAGCGGCAACAAATGACACTCACGAAACTGATGCGCATCACGATGGATGCAACTTTTAAACCGAAAGATCCCGACAGCAGGACATATGGCGGAGACGGTGCCACGCAGAGAGCGGCACTTCGGGAAGAGCTCAAAACAATGGACAGTCGAATTGTCCCCTTCGCTCACGAGGAAATATTAAACGACTACCTTAAAAACATAGTGGAGCTCTCCGGTCCCTCGGGTCAGCGATATGATAGAGAAATGTTGCGAGGCAGACTCGTTGGCCTCCTTTTCTTCACCGAAACGGATCGATCACTGGCATTCATGAGGTTGTTGCGGGAGTTCCATCAGCGGCACAGACGTGACTTTGTAGTTGTCGCCATATCTCTCGGTGGAAAGGAGATGATGGATATCACTCGACAACATGGTTTCTACCACTGCAGCCATCGTGACGGGGCCACATGGGTTCAGCGTGATACAGGTTTAATGGTGCGCCCATGGACACCACTTCCAAGGCTTATTGTCGTCAATGGTACAAGTGGTGAGGAAATCACTTCTAGCGGTGTTACAGCTGTAAAGGCGCATCCAAACACATGTTTTGAAAAGTGGAAAAATGGGGAGGAGGGATGTGATTGGTGGGATTACATCAAAACGTTCTATATGTGAGTTGTCAAATGAAGAGGGAATGCGTGGCTGGGAAACGGGGATGCAATATATATATATATATACGCGTGTCTTTTTACCATTATCTGTACGCATTGGTATTGGTTTGCCCTCGACGTTATTTTACGTAAATTCACTCAGGAATAAAATAAGGCATTGCAGTTCACGGGCCAACATTCCACTAGTGTTTATAATATCGTTCTTTTTTATATCAGTGTAACGATTGCTCACACTTATTTAGGATCAAATTTCACTTACTTTCAAATTTGTGTTGTAACAATATAGAAAGGAAAAGCAAGTCATTCAAGCATGATAAGGAACCTTCAGCAGCGCCACTGCGTTAACTTCCACTCAACATAATAAAATAATAAAGATATTTGAATTTAAAATAAACTTACCTTTCAAAAATCGCAGAAAAACACTTGAACGGAACGAAAAAATAAAAAAAACATGCCATCACCATATCAACAACATCACCAGAAAAAAATAAAATAAAACCTTATTTAAGGACGGAAAATAGATATCTATTATTAAACAAAATAAAAAAATCTATCAACATATAACTTGAAAAATAAAACAATAACTATAATAGAACAATCACAAATATTATTGAATCTCTCCCTCTCCATATATATACATATACATATATATATATACCTTCGCACCATGTGTAGGTTTTCATTTATGTTCT
>NW_027123013.1:0-32867 GCF_001457755.1 Trypanosoma equiperdum
CTATCGAGTTATAGCTCTCCTTGGGCGTGGCGTGCTGTTTTTTTTTGGGAGATGAAATCAATTTACCTTCTGATGGGAAGAGTTTGATCCCGTAGAGGAAACTGAAGATAACCCTCTTCTCATCTAACATGTTGTTTTACGGGAGTCGTTTCGGACGGGAGAGACCAGTAGCCCTTATTTGGTGGCTGGTATAACTTGTTGGGAGTCATCTCCATGTCCTTATTACAGAGTGATTCAATGTGGATGGCATTGCTGACGGCATGTTTGCATGTGCGTAGGCTGTTTCTGAAAATAATTCTTGTCCTGTAAAGAATGTGGTGCTCACTCCACTGTCATTTGATGCCGCAGCCTTGCCGCTTGAGCTTAAACCTAACGTGGTAGGCTGGAGGCATTTGGCTTCTCTTACGTGAGTAGAGCACTGGGCCACGGTATTGCGTTGAGGTAGCCGGCAGCGTCAGGGACGACATTCATTTCTTCATCTCTCCTCATCTGATCGTCAGCAATCATTTCTTTGACAATCACTGTTGTTAGCTGCTGAGTTTGCATTGCTCGATCCTATATGACTCCATTTCGTATTGTGCCGGTACTCAGTTAGATCCGCGACCTCTCTTTGGTTCGCTCCTTGGTAAGGTCGCTACTTTTCTTCTTCTGAAACGTGACACCGATCCGTTTGGCATGAGACAGGCAGCATCTCCAGGGGGAGGTGAGCCACACAGAGCGGAGCACCATCCAATTTTTGATGCTTCACCATCGGCTAAATGGTGGACTAACTTAAACATCCTAAGCGAATTAAGGTAGTACGCTGGCTTAAATTTCTCTATGCGGCTTACGTACTCGTGCTGTTGTCTGAGACCCGCATCCCACAAACCCCTTCCGCTACTGCCTGTACCGAGTTCATTTCTCACAGTCACGGCTAAAGGGAGTATCCTCAGGGGCCACCAACGGGCTTCCACGCCTTTCCAGCGAAACTTGTACCACGGTGTTCTCCAACGGCCCGGTTGACCGACTCGCTCCTCCAGGTTCCGTCCTCCCCGTGCTGTATAACAGCGGTGTGGCTTTCCGCCCTCCTCACTTGCGCTTCGAGTCCCCCCGTTGTTTTATGCAACTTGTGTATATTTCTTCCCCTTCAGAAGCATTTCGCTGCTCGCTGTAAACGGTAAGGAAGAAGGAGTTTGTCTGGAAGGGGCACGGCCCAGCAGGCGAGACGTTACAGACAGCTGTTTTCCCCTGTAATAAGTTTCAGCCGAACAGGCGTCGAGGGTGAGATGGCTTTTCACCCACTTAACACAAAAGAACCACGTATAAACATTAATGTTCGGTTTTAAGCAGCCACGACAGCGACGCCTGCGCATCATCAGCTGCAACTCCCCCTCCGACAAATAAGCGGACAAACCGCTTCGCAGGCTGTTCTTCCCCTTCGTTTGGATCCATCAAAAAGGGGGAGAAATTCTAGAGTCCGCTGCTGCACGTTATTGCAAACAAGCTAAATCGCATGAGGCAATTCTAAATGGGGGAGGGCATGTCCTAATATAACGCAACATGCGTCTCTCAGAGGAGATGGTCAAATAGATCAACCTTTCCACGGAAATGGAGTTCAGTGAGTGTGCACACATGCAGCAAACGTTAGTTTATCGGGCTATGATAGAAAGCATAAATGTTAGCCTTGCAGTACTCCGCCCTGGGGAAGGTATCCGGCTAACATTACTCCAATTTGAGCGACACCATCTCTTTGGTTGAGCTGTGACGTGCCGCGTGCGGCCGGCACTCTTCCACCGGGAAAGGGTTTTTATTGCTCAGAACCAAAGTGATTCGATTTCCCCGTGTGCAATAGTGCCTGACCCTTGACGTGCCGCTCATATTTTCACGGCCGCTCGAGAGAATTCGCTGTTGACACGGACCCCACATTTTTGGCTGCGGTCACTGCGGAACATATCTGTGAGGCTGGTCTAAAGAGCAATAAAGAATTTTAAAGAAAAAATGCAACCGCGAAAACTCTCCTGTTGCTTGCATCGTTTCTGCTTTCACAAGCAGTGTAGACGAGCAAGACTTTTCTCCCTCTGTGATCGATCACTTGGTGTCCATTGGTTTCTTGTGTTCGGTATCGGCTCCCGAAACCGCTGAAATGAAGAAACATCGAAGAGATGGACATCACTACCTCAATGTCGGTGCTAAAAAAAAAAAATGGGCTAGTGCGTTGCCTTCGCCCCCCTTTCCACTGTTTCCGTCGTGTTCGACGACTTCTTTCTGATCCGGCCTCGCGTTGATGGGTTCGCGGCCGGTTGCATCCTTCCTTACTGAGGGCCAACACCCGGTGGACAATGGTGTAGGGTGTGGGCCGGCAGCCGCTGTTCGTCGTTGCAAATGGGAACTGACCGTGGAGCTGACCGATGTGCAGCTTTAAAGGGTTCTGACGATGTGGTGCACTCAAAACCTGGTGGCTGTGGGTCCATCGGTGACGCAACCTCTTCCCCAACGCCGCCGGCTACCTCAACGCAATACCGTGGCCCAGTGCTCTACTCACGTAAGAGAAGCCAAATGCCTCCAGCCTACCACGTTAGGTTTAAGCTCAAGCGGCAAGGCTGCGGCATCAAATGACAGTGGAGTGAGCACCACATTCTTTACAGGACAAGAATTATTTTCAGAAACAGCCTACGCACATGCAAACATGCCGTCAGCGATGCCTCGACTTTCCTGGGAAGGCGTCATCCCTTACCTTCCCGCCTGTACGAATCCTCGTGAACCCCGCTGCCGGCAGCGGGTGGCCGGAGTCCTTCCCTCGTGGTGCCGGCCGTTCGAACTTCGTTCCGCGCTCTAGCACTTCTCATTGCAAGGGGAATGCACAGGGAAGCAGTATTTTCACGGGAGGAAACGTCGTTCTGATCAGGCTTCGCCGCCACAAAGCGTGGGTACTGGCAACGTCTTGCTGGGACGCCCCTTTTCACTTTTCGGCCCCTGGGCACGTGCCAGCGTGCTATCAGCAGGATCGCCCGCGCCATGATACTGCTGTGCGGGTTATGTGTGTGCGTGTGTCGGGGGGGGGGAGTTAGTTTTCGATTTCCCCCCGCCGCCACTGTCTGCGGTCATCTGCGCCATCTTCTTTGTAATCCTGTGGAAGCGTTTGCCCACTCGTTGCTGCCGACGTGGGTGAGTGCATGGGGTGTTTTGCGGTTGCCCATGTCTGGCTACCGAGGAGGTCCGATGTTTTCCTCTTTGTGCTTCGTTACCCTTTTCTGCCGCGTTGGGTCGATCCATGCACACGAGGGGGGAGGGGCGGGTTCGCTTTCTCCGGCGTCCACCGGATGCGACTGGCAACCTTGCTGGGCCCCGGCAATCACATGTTGTCTGAGCCGGTGGTGCCCTTTTTTTTCTGGGTTGTGGCGTATTCTCTTCTCAGTGTTTGGCGCGTGCCCCTTTATTCCCCGTCGCGGGCATTTGCCTCTATTCCCACTTTTCTGAGGAAGCTCTATCGATGAAGGCGTTTCCAAGAGTTATTTACTGCACTACCGTTCGGGAACTTTTACTCGGGATTTTCTGTTTGCTTCGTCTGTCGTCGGGGCCCCGCGTTTGTATACGCTAAACGATTTGTTTTCACAATGCGGATTTCTTTATTTGTTACGATTACTGGCTGACAACGTGGTTCTTCTCTGTCTGTGTCGATTCAGTTGACGTCATTTTGTGGCAGGGTACATTGTAAGAAAGGCTGCAGCTTCACCCCCTTTAAAAGTCTCTTTTAGTGCTTCTGTAGTCTGGGAGAGTTGACTTTCAGAGGGCCGTCAGTTCCTTTACGTGGAGCGAAAATGCGATGCACGCATGTTCGCTTTTTTGGGAGTAGTGGCGTTGGACCGTTTGGATCTTGGTTTGTGCGGATTTTTGGTTCCGATGTTGTGAGGAAAGGATCCATGAGCTTGGGAAAGCTTTCGTTGTCGAATGGCGGTACCAACTTAAGGAAGTTCGGCTTCGATACATCGGGTGATGCTCCTGACAGGAGTTTTAAGCGCGATAGCGGAGCCGGTCCGTTTGAAAGGAGCGGTGGAGGCGGAGGCCCCTTTGGAGGATCATTGGGAGGACTATTCGATCGAGCATTAGAATGGTGTAGCGAATCACATGCACGCGACATCGCACGCCGGGAGGGGATTGACGTTAGAGACATACGTTTCGAAAAAACCCCCGAGGGGGGCGTTAAGGTGATGGTTGATGCACCGAATGCAACGATTAAACAGATAGAACAGCTAGGAGAAAAGGTGATGGATGAGTGTCCGGTGGCCCGGTTCAGGAAGACGCAGGTTACCTCGCCGCAACAAAAGGTGGAATGGATACGCATTCCTGATCGTTACGATCGTTAGTGGTACTTCGGTGTCAGTGTTGGTTGGGTTATCTCTTTTACCCTCACATGTGAAAAATAACTGTGTCCCTTATTTTTCACATGTGAGGGTAAAAGCCTCGTGAAAGGTGAATCTGGTAGGTGCTTGTGTTGCACGCAGAAAAATAATAATGAAAACATCAAAACGTCCACGTGTACTCACTTATGATGGCCAGTAAGGGTCAATGTTTTTGTCTACACTTATTTCCTTTCTTTCTCGTATTCCAAGTGTGCACAAACATATACGTATCTGAAAGGCCCATGGCTCGTACTTTCGTCGTTTTCGATAAGGACGGTAAGCCAGCGGAGCGACCGGACGAGTATTTCCCGCTGGTGCAAATGGATAAGGAAGAATTTGTAAATAGGCGCCGAGGGCATGTTGCAGACGAAAACCTTTTTGCCGTTGATGGGGATTTAATCCTCAGTCACCTGATTATGGGTACACAGATAATGTACGACGCCGAGAAAAACGCAGTACATTCCTGCGACACCGGAGAGTCTGAAGCAGATGGCTCGATTCCGATATCAGTGCGAGTGCTTTCAGACGAGTTTGTGGTGCGACACGAGTCGCAACCCGACTGCCTGGCCTGGGGTTCGGAGGCACCATCTGTTTACGCAGGTTAGCAACTCTCTAATCTTTTCCCTCCTTGCACATATGTACTAGGAGCAAACATACCTTTGGTAGTTTGTGATTATTGCCGCTGCTGTCGTTTTGGTTGTTGCGGTAGTCGAGCCAATGTGATGCTGTTCATGCGTTATGGTTGTATGTTTTTATCTACTTTTCGAGCTTTCCTATTAATATATCACTGTTCCTGCTCAACTCGTTTTCTCCCTTGCGCTGAACGCTTAGTGTGAACAGAGAGCAACACAAAAAGTACCTATGGCGACTGGTCGACTAAAAAACGGTGAGGAGCGTATCGTCGGTATCATTGGGGACGAGGACACTGTAACTGGCTTTCTTCTGGCAGGAATAGGAGACAATAGACCTGTCGAAGCTCAGGCAACAGGGGATAGAAAAGCCGTTGCACAGCCCAACTACGCTGTTATTACTCCGTCAACTCCACTGGCAGATATCGAAGATGCATTTACAAATATGACTGCAAATCCGTCAATTGGCGTAATTATCATTTGCCAGCATATCGCCAACGAAATCCGTCACCTAATGGAGGGGTTCACCGATCACATTCCTTGCATTCTGGAAATACCGAGCAAGGGAGGTGTTTACGATGCCAGCAAGGATCAGGTACTGGTGAAAATCAACAGAGCACTCGGCTGCCAGTAAAAATTGCTTATTCATCTCTCCCTTTTTTCTAGGTTTAATTATCACATCAAATTACTTTTTTTGTAACAAAATTGATTGAAGTCGACTTCGTATTGTACTGTCTATGCGATGAGATCACACCTTTGTTTTTGACGTCAACCCTTATTTCCAATAGCAAGCTCATATATTTTGTTGAAAGCAGAAAAAAAATATTTGTGACAAATTACCTTTTAAAGAGAGAAAGAATACTACTAAGGAAAGAGGAAGGACGAGGCAAACTTTCCGCAACGATGAGCAATTACTTGGATGATTTGCGCATGCATCTGGCGGCAAGTCCTGCGTCCGGGGGTTCAGCAAGTATTGCCGTCGGTTCATTCAATATACCTTATGAGGTCACACGGAGGCTAAAGGGGGTGGGAGCAGATGCCGACACAACACTTACTTCTTGCGCTTCTTGGACTCAGTTACAGAAGCTGTATGAGCAATATGGCGACGAACCTATCAAGAAGCATTTCGAAACTGACAGTGAGAGGGGTCAAAGGTATTCTGTAAAGGTGAGTTTGGGGAGCAAAGATGAAAACTTTTTATTTTTGGATTACTCCAAGTCGCACATTAACGATGAAATAAAGTGCGCTCTTCTGAGGCTGGCCGAGGAACGGGGCATCCGTCAGTTTGTGCAATCCGTTTTCAGAGGTGAGAGGGTAAACACGACAGAGAACCGCCCAGTCCTTCACATTGCTCTGCGAAATCGTTCCAATCGACCTATTTATGTTGACGGAAAGGATGTAATGCCGGCTGTAAACAAGGTTCTTGACCAAATGAGAAGCTTTTCCGAGAAGGTGAGGACTGGGGAGTGGAAGGGCCATACCGGCAAGGCCATCCGACACGTTGTAAACATTGGCATCGGAGGCAGTGACTTGGGACCCGTTATGGCAACGGAGGCACTGAAGCCGTTTTCTCAGAGGGATCTTTCCCTGCACTTTGTTTCCAACGTCGATGGAACTCACATCGCCGAGGTTCTAAAGTCGATTGATATTGAAGCAACTCTTTTCATCGTCGCGAGCAAAACGTTTACGACCCAAGAAACGATCACAAACGCCCTCTCCGCCAGGCGGGCGTTGTTGGACTACCTGCGGTCGCGCGGCATCGATGAGAAGGGTTCCGTTGCAAAGCACTTCGTTGCACTGTCGACAAATAATCAGAAAGTCAAGGAGTTCGGTATCGATGAGGAAAACATGTTTCAGTTTTGGGACTGGGTTGGTGGTCGGTACTCTATGTGGTCAGCTATTGGCTTGCCCATTATGATTTCAATCGGATACGAGAACTTTGTGGAACTCTTAACTGGGGCCCATGTCATCGATGAACACTTTGCCAATGCACCCCCTGAACAGAATGTTCCTCTGCTTCTTGCATTGGTGGGGGTTTGGTACATCAATTTCTTCGGCGCTGTGACCCATGCCATTCTGCCGTATGACCAATACTTGTGGAGGTTACCGGCGTACCTTCAGCAACTTGATATGGAAAGTAATGGTAAATACGTTACGAGGAGCGGTAAAACAGTTTCTACCCTTACTGGCCCCATTATTTTTGGGGAAGCTGGGACGAACGGCCAACATGCATTTTATCAGCTTATCCATCAAGGGACTAATCTCATTCCGTGCGATTTCATCGGTGCGATTCAGAGCCAAAATAAAATCGGTGACCACCACAAGATTTTTATGAGCAACTTCTTCGCCCAAACTGAAGCGCTGATGATAGGCAAGTCTCCCAGTGAGGTTCGTCGTGAATTGGAGGCAGCGGGAGAGAGGTCTGCTGAAAAAATAAATGCACTTCTCCCTCACAAAACTTTTATTGGAGGCCGACCAAGCAACACTTTGCTGATTAAGTCCCTAACGCCGCGCGCATTGGGTGCAATCATCGCTATGTACGAACACAAGGTTCTCGTTCAGGGTGCCATATGGGGTATTGACAGTTATGATCAGTGGGGTGTTGAGCTGGGGAAGGTGCTAGCCAAGTCTATTCTTCCTCAGTTGAGGCCAGGTATGAGGGTGAATAATCACGACTCATCCACCAACGGTCTAATCAATATGTTTAATGAATTGTCGCACCTTTGAACAACCGACTG
The DNA here is from genome assembly GCF_001457755.1 of Trypanosoma equiperdum. NCBI lineage: Eukaryota > Euglenozoa > Kinetoplastea > Trypanosomatida > Trypanosomatidae > Trypanosoma > Trypanosoma equiperdum. Next base: position 7,747 of record NW_027123013.1, read on the forward strand.
AAGAAAAATATTTATGTTGACTAATAGTTCATCAACTGACTTGGGGTTAATTTTTTTTCCATTTGCTCCCCCTCTCTTTAAATCCTATTTTAACAAAAACGACGCAGACGATCAGTGAGCTACTCGACGCAGCAAAAACTTCCCTACTGCTTCCGTTCTTTCGAAGGGAAATATATTGAATGCTTGCGCTGAGTATCTTCATATATTTTCTTTTCACTTATTTTCCTTTATAAAATTTCGTTCCCACCTCTTATTGATGACCTTTTCCATCTCTGGATGGGATCGTTCTTGGTGTTGGGTCTGTTAGCTGTTGTTCATGTGTGACACTTTTTTTTTTTTTGAATGTTGAAGTTTGCACGGAATTTGGTGGTACTCATCATCAAACTGGGTCGCGAGTCGTTGCCACTTTGTTTGTTTGTTTTCTTTTCCTTTTTTTTGCGGTTTCAAATTTACAATTATCATAACATGGAAGGTACATGTCTCATGGCTCACGCCACCAGTGTGAGATGTGGCGACAACGATGATTTGTTAGTACCTACTGGGGATCCACCGGCTCCGTATCAATCGCCCTCCGGTGGACGGAGTTACTACCCCACGAGGCTATTTAAGCGTGGTACACATTCGCTGCGGAAAGCCCCTGATGAGAGGGAACACGCCCAATTAGGTGCGCATCACTGTGCGACTATTAATAGTAGGAAGAAAGTGGGCATCAGCGGCCAGCAGAGGTCGCGTGGAGTTAGTGGCCACTTACGGTTGGGTGCCGCAGCTGCTCCTCTATTGGGTCGGTACAGACCACATGAGTCAGCTCAGAAAAAGAGTAACACCGAGACGTTTGCTGAACAACGCTCCTCTAGGTCTTACAGTGCTTTAGGTCAGTCGCGCGGTAGTTTGTCGCAAGACCAGGGGGTCTTTGGCAACGCTGAGGGAGCTTCACATCGAGCCATGGGGGAGAATCGAGGAAAATCTAACGACCTCCCTAACACGCCCACGGTTCTGATGCCGAGGGCGGAACGGGGATGCATGCAACGCAATGGTGGGATTCCGACGGCGAGCAGCAAGGCGGCAAAGGGACCTGATTCATTTGCTGATAACAAGCAGTTGGGAACGTATACCAAAAGTGAGTATGCGCCCCCCGCTTTGTCCTGTGCGGATGCCGCCTGCATTCATGGACGTGATGGAATATTAGACTACATCAGCATGTGTCATAGACTCCGTGGGTGCCATGACGAGCTCCGTAATAAGGATGCTGAGCTGGATAAGTTGCGGCGATATTTGGCTTCTCTTGAGTCTGAGAACGCAGTCGTTATTTCACGGCTTGAAGCAGAGATTAAGAACATGGTAAGACAACATAAGAAAAAACTTGCTGATGTCAACGAACGCCACGAGAGAAAATTTGACAAGGTACTATCCGAAAACTTGGCGTTTCATGAGCGAGTTGTGAAAGAGGCTGAGAGTTTGAGAGCTGAGTTAAATCAGGAAAGACTAGAGCACGCACGCACTCGGTGTGAGCTCCAAGAAACACAGCACCTCTCTAATCTGTTCAAACAACAGCTAGAATGCTTTCAGGTCACAGGGATACCAGGCGAAGTGAGGCAAGCAAGTGGAAGTTTGGCCACGGAGGCTCATAGATGTCGCCCATGTGCTGACAAGAAAACATACTCTGCCGCAGTGGAGGCCCCGGCGCCAGCCTGGGAGGTAGGAGAGGAGCTTGTTGCTGAGGAAGACTGTAAGATAGATGCTGGTATCGATGAATCCAACGGAAGGCATTCACCTTTTGAAGGTCTTTTATCAACTCAAACTTGTGGTGTGCCCTTGGGCAATGATGCAGAAGCACTAAACCTGCATGAGGGCACATCTGCCGACGTTAGTGTTCCATCCTTTAACTGTTCGGCGGTATTTGAGTTAGGTGGTTCCGAGGGACCTTCATTCACGAGTGTGATTAAAGAAGGCGTGATACCCGATAGGGTGGAGATTCTTGTTGGGACCAGAAACCCTATTAAAAGGGACATCATCGAAGCTGAAGAATTGCCGCCCACCGAGAAGGTGCCACCGCCGGCTGACCAGCAAGGTGGCGCCGGAAATGCTTTGTTCGATAAACAGGGGAAGCCGACGGTGAATCCTTTTTTATTGTGCAATCGGGCGGCAGTGGAGGAACGTTACCGTCCCGTTGACGGTATGCGCCGTCCTTCTGCTCATCTCTTCGATGAATTTGTGGGACGGGAGGCGGTTCTGTGCAAGGAGTTGATGCGCGCTCTTCTTGAAAAGGAGAAGCACGTTGCGGAACTGAAATCAGCAGGTATAGCGTCACCATAGGCCACAAAAGAGAAAAGAAGCATTGCTGTGTCTGGTGTACCCTAAGTATTTCAAGCTAAAAATTGAGACAACGGGCGGTTGTTACTATATGGAAATTCTTTCTGCCGACAATACGGGGCCACATAATATATTCCTCCCTCTTTGGCTCTGTGCGATTGTTCGATATGTTCTTTAGGGTGGTGTACGTGTAGGTGTTTCACGGTGCTGTTGTGAGACGAAGTAGCCCTCCACATTTGCCTCCCACCTGCAGAGGCACTCATCATTTTTCTGCCTTCCCACTGCTGCTGCCGCATTTTGTGGTTTGGTTCGGTGTAGTTCTCTGCAATCACTGGTTGAAGTCGTTCTGTCATACAACCTTTCTTGAGCCTTTTCTTTTTACGATGGTACGGCGGACGACGCAGTTTAAAGTTTTCTTTTTAAAGTAGAAGCAGAAGCGTGCAGGAGGTTGCTTTGCCGCTAGCATTCCGCAACAAGCTAACTAAAGATTCGAGCAGCTCACTTTCAGTTTGTACGCTTGTGCGTGTTCCTACTAGAGCAAACAAGCAAGACCGGAAGGAGTAAAATGAGATCTGGGAGGAAGGCTGGTATGCGCATAAGCGCGAAGGACGCTGAAGTTATGGGGATCGAGGTGCAACCATATCACGTCATTATTGGAACCGCAGCCTTCGTTGTCTGCGTTTTGCTGCTCCATTTCTATGGCAAGCTCAGCTCCATTAGTGCTTAACACACTGCGTCTCTGCCTCGGTGCTATGCTAGGAGACTTTCTGCGTGTCACTGCTAGCAAATGAGGTTATTTTGTTTGCCTTCTATTTTTCGTCCTTCGGTCGGTTTGTGCGTTGTCGCATCCGTTGCTTCGGGTACAGACCCTATTTGCCGCGCCGATGGGGGAATGAAGGTAGAGGGGATATACGTGGGGAGGGGACAGTGGTTCTGAACAAAACTTCAGGGTAAATTAAGAACAGCGTCAAAATGCTTTAATATATTTGTTAACATGGCAATGTGCTTCTTCCGCGTTCTCTTCCATTCGTTTTGAACGGAAGACAGAGAAATATTGAGTGTGGCAATACTAATGAAAGGGGCGGCTTTGCAGACTTCTTCGTTACGACGCGCCGGTGTCTGTTAGGTGCATGCAAACTTGGCTAAGCGCGTAGTTTCGGGAACCACGAGTCGTGCGTAGGTGTGATTGTGCGTACATTTCCCCGTTTGTGTTTTCAAGTGTGTTCACAAAACGGACGCTGGCCCCGCAGTCGTGTACAGGAGGAAGAGCCTCCTTTTTTTAAAAGAAAAGAATGGGAAAGAAGAGAATGGCGTCCGGTGTCTGCAAGGGTCGCAAGGTCCGCGAGCAACGGTCAAAACAATCGATGTGAAAGGGGAGGTGGAAAAGAGAAGATTTGAAAAGAGGAAAGGTAAAAAGGGTTAGGGTAAAAAGAGTCCGTGATTGTGCTCCTTTCGCTTTCGTACTGGTTACATTAGGTATCCTACGCAGCTTTCAACCTCACACAGCACTTTTGGGATGGCGTCATACTGACATGCGTTAGTGCGGCGTCGGCATCAACTCACGCTTATCTATCTAATGGTATGCCCGTGAAACCGCACTTCTATACTACATGTTTGTTGTTCGCAATAGTGCTGGAGGTGCTAGAATACCTGTTAGCAATAGGAAGTTGTGAGTTTTGAAGCACATTTAGTGCGCAAGAAGGGGGGAGCAATACTCGCTCTTGCCTTTTCACTATAGGCATACCAGCGTGCCACCATAATAGAGGCCCAGAGCAAACGTATTCATAACGCACTTGACCACGGTGGACGGAGTCACCAGACTGGTGCCGCTGAGTTACGGCGAACGTGCGAATCATTGAGGTGAGTGGGAGGCTCTGCGAAGCCAAAAATACTCTCTTCCCTCTCCCCCCTTTTTTTAAAAGAGGGAGGCCATCCGACACGTAGGCAGTCTTGACCACAAGCAACTGCACCTAAGTTGCTTTTACCTTTTTTTTCTTGTGGAGCCCATGGCGTCAAACCAACAGGACGCCAATATCGGTGTTGTGGACAGACAAACGGAGCCGAAGCGTCGAAGGCGCTCCAGCGGAACAGCGTTCAGTAGCATGGAGCTTCACAGGCGCTTCGAAGAGCATGTGGCTAAAGCGCAGCAACTCTTTTTACAGGGCAATAAGGATGGCGCAGAGCAGGAGGCAACGCTAGCGCTGCGTATTCACCCTACAGATCACCTATTCGCACTCCTTGCTGTCATAGCAGAGTCCAAAGGACAGTTCAACCGCGCAAGCGACTTGCGTCTGCTCCAGGCATTCATGGCAAATGATGCAGTGCTGTGGGAGGAGCTGCTCCATGAGTTCATGCAGGAGCGATTGTATTACAAGTCAGCGGTGTGTTTGCATCGACTAGCAGTCCTGGAGACAAGGGACAAGGTGCGCTACCGGACTCTGCAGTTGCAGTTGGCGGATCTATACATCGGGTTGGGAGAGTTCAAACGTGCTGCCCACATATTGATTTCTTTGTGGAATGGAAGCAGGTGCCGTGACTTTGAGGTATTTGCAATGCTGTCGTCTCTTTTTTTTCAACTGGGGAGGTGGAATTCCCTGCATCGCCTTATTGAATCAAGTCTTAAGAGTACTTTCCGCCCTGTAGTGTGCACGATGGAAGGTGGTGAAAAGCCACCCGATGCTCCGTCCTCACGCCTCGGCAGGGAGCCTTCGACCGTGGAGGGTAAGGAAGAACTGACTGCTCCTATGGCCAGGCGAAGGGTGCCCAGGCGTGTCCGTTTTTTTGGTGTCGACGATAACGACGAGTGCGATAATGACACTGACAGTGTTGTGAAGCGAGCGGAGGGGATTCAGCAAGCGGGATCGTTGTCACAACCCACGCCAACGGTGGACAATACTTGTTTGGCTGAAGCTCTGTGTGAGGGAGATGATTTTGATTTCACTAGTGAAGGGTGTGACTCTCAAAGTGTTCATGGCATCCGTTCGGGTGCTTGCGCGACACCCTCAGCAGTAATTCATTCGATGTATGGTGACAGTGTGAAGTTTCGTACGGCGACGGACAAAAAAAACTTTCTTACGCTTGTAAACGTCCATGCTGAACTGTTAAATGAGGAGGGCAATTTTCCTGACACTGTACGACTGGTGGAATTTGCTGCAGGGTGCCTCAATGTGTCCCTGCTGGAGCTTCATCCTGATTTGCTTGTTCGTCTCGGGGTAGCGTACGCTTTTTTGGGGGGAATGGAGCAGCAGTGCCGTGAAGTATTTCACCACCTCGTTGACACCTGTCCGATGGCTGAATATGGCGATGTTCTGTACGACGCTGCCAATGCGCTCCAGCAAGTAGGGTTGCATACGGAGGCACGAATGCTCTTTCAGACAGTCCGCCGTTACCACGAATTTCGTATGAAGGGCAGTAATGGCAACGCTGATGATGGTAACAATCTGGATGATGAAGAGAAGACGGAGGTGAAGACGGTTTTTGTTGCGGCCCTCTTCGCCGAGAGCCAATGTGAAGCTTCGTTGGGAAACATCGAGGTCGCATGCGATAACCTCTGCCGAGTGCTTGAGGTAGACCCTCACCACCTCCAATCCCGTCTGGCTCTGGGTCGGTTGTGCATGTACGACATGAATGACACCGAGCGGGCTATTGAAGTTCTCACCCCACGCGAGAGTGAACCTCCCCTTGAACGTATTCAGCTTGCTGCAGAGCTGGTTCGTGTGTTTGCTCGGTCGAAGAAGTACGTGGAGGCTATCGCGCTCGGCGTCTCCGTGTTTGAGCTCATTATGTCTAGCCAGTATGAGGGTGACGCGGACTCTGTTGCTCCAGGTTCAACCAGGCGCAGCACGGCTCCCCTGTCGATGCCTACCCTTTCCCCCGCCAGCTCCGCGATAATTCCCCCGTCAGCTATATCTGACATCGTTAATGGCCCCCGGCTGTCGAGCTCCGCTGATTTGTCCAGTACTCGACTTTCACATGCGCTTGCTACATCTATACGCGCATCGAGTGTCGCTTTTCGGATCAACTTAGCACGGCGAGGTGGTACGCCGCTGACGGCATCGGTATATGGGGCTTCTGCGGCGGCGTCGACGGTGGCTGGCTGGTCGCACGGGGACGAGGAGACTGGTCAGAAAGATAGCTCAACTATATTTCGCTTTAATCGAACTCTTAAGCCGGTGGGGTGCCTTCGGCCCGTGAATAAGGGTACCTGCAACCGGAAGTGCCCTAGAGCTGCGGACGAGGGGGACGTGGATACTGAGGATGACTGTCGGCGGGCCAGAAAACGTCGACGCGAAGAGGAAGTTGCACAACGAGATGTGCGGTCCTTTTGGAAGGAACACGCTGACTCCGACACGGACAACTGTGGGGAACCTTCTAACCAGGAGAATGAAACAGAGCATCAAATGGAGCAGGGTGGTGCGCATTTGTCCACTGATAAAAAATCTGAGAACGAGGATGAAGGCCCTTGCATCGATGATGGTAGTGATGACGGCGATGCCACCAGGTTTGAGTTGCCCTCCTTAGAAGAGGTCAGTAAACAGTTTGGCGATTCTTACATGCAGGAGCTCTTTATGCAGGCCTCAAGCAATGAGGCAATGACTTCTGCGGGACATATGCCGGCCTCCAATGTTGGGGGGACGATAGCTCTAGACAATGTACTAGGCGATGACACTGAAGCAGGCTTGGGACAGGCGGCGGCACCGTTGCGCGTGACGATGCGCGACGCGTTAAAGGTGCTGGGTTGTGCCGGGTTTATTGAACTCGCTGTTACCGTCGTTGATTGCTACGGGGCAATTGGGAAATTTACGGAGGCGAAGGAGTTCGCCTTCGTTGTGCTAATTGGCTGCCAGCGCACAAGCATTTTTCGTCACCTAGTCACAATGGAGCGCCCCCTTCGTTGGGCCGTTCTGCGTGCTGCTCTTGCATCGGGAGAGTGTGAAGATGCGTATCGTGTAGGAATTCGTCTCTTACAGGAACAATGCAGTGAGCAAGAGAAAGATAGGATATTGGAGTTGCTATTTGGTGTGCTCAACCGCACGGAGATGGGCTCTTCCATTCTGCTCCGCCTTGTGGCAGGGGGATACCAGGAAAATCCATCGGTGCTTGTTCTTTTGGGAAATCGCTACTTCCTCCGCCGTACATACATTCGGGCACTTAACATGTATCTCGCCGCCATGCAGAGGCGTCCCAACGATGTTCTTGTCTGCTTCCTTGTGGGTGTGTGCTTTCTGTTGGTTAGCCACCAAAAGAGAATACGTGCAAGAAACGCATGCGTGGTGTCCGCCTGGCACTATTTGTTGAGGTATCAAGGGGCTTTGCGTGACATTGGCCCTCAGCGCCAGGCCGAGGCAACGTATAACTGTGCCCGAGCCCTACAATACCTCGGGCTACACCACCTTTCCACGCCCCTGTACGAACAGGTCGCGTACGAGTACAGCGTGCCGGAACAGTGCTCCCTACCTCTACAGCGCGCTGCGCGGTTCAACTTGTATTTTACGTACCGTTGGCGCACAGGCAACTCGAGGCTGGCGCTTGATGCGTTGCAGCCCCGGTTTTGACGCTGTGCACTTTCGTTGGCGAAAAACATAAACGCGGAAGAGAACCTTTTTCATTGTTTGTTTGCTACATCGCCCTCTCTCTCTGTGTGTGTGTGTGTGGGTGGGTGGGTGGGTGTATGTGTGTGTTTGTACAGTTGCGCAACGCGTTTTTGGAAGTCGAAGGTCGTCTTGAAGGGTTTAGTGCTTGTTGGTGCCTTTTCCTTTCCTTAGTATTTGGCACTACCAAAATTTCTGGAGGTGCTGTGTTGTTCATGTATTGATTTTTTCTCTCGGATTGGAATGAGTTGTCGTTGCTGCTCCATCGCCTATGTGAACCCTCTCCCGATATTTTCTCTTATCCCTGTCCCACATATTGGTTATCGCCTTGTGCACGTAGAAAGTGTATAGTGAGGCCCTTCTCCGAAACGCAGGAGGGGAGTTGCCGCGTACCAACGTTCAGGAAGCTAACTTCAAAAGAAATTTTGGCACGCGCTCCCCGTATTTTTTTTGTTTTTTTGCAAGGGGAAACAAAGTGCTGGAGCTCAGGTTATTGGAGTCCAATCACCTGTGAACACGAAGGTGCTCGGGGGGAATTTAGAGTGTCCTGGAAGCAGTGAAAAAGGGGGCAGGGAACGAGACAAATCCAAAAGGCGGAAGGCTCACACTAAACAAGTGGTGTGGACGATTGTAGAGTTCGCCTCGCGTTAGCCCTTGCAACCGTCGGCAGTTTCAGTTGGGTATTTCTTTGTAGGGCTTAAGTTTACTAAGAGGATACACATATATATCGTATTGGTAGTGCTGAAGCGCATAGACCAGTGACACGGTGTTGTAATAGCGGGGCTTTTGGTACGCGCTCGTCTGTGTGGAAGCAGCTACGGTAGTGGCGGCAAGTGGGGTGGGGGTTTTTTATGTCCGATGATTCTGCAACGGGGAACCTGGGGTCCCCAACACGGTTGGGAGGCAGTTCGAGCCCTCCAGCCTTCTCGGTTTCGTGCGATAATGGCGTGTCTGATACGCGGTTGGCTTCCTCAGGACGATGCAACATTGACCCCAGTCGCTCAGCCGCCATTGAGCGTTTTCTTCTTGGTGCCCAAACAACTACTGCGCCACCTCTTGGGGGTGGACTCGCAACTTCTGTCGCAAGCACTTCGGCGCCGGGAGGTGACTACATTCGGGGGCCACAGAGTGCTGTTGACAACGTAAGCTTTGTTTCTGTGAAGCACCCAGAGAGCGCTGATGCGCCACTCTCTGAGCCTAAGCCTGCGGCTTCTCCCAAAAATACTTTTACTGTGGCGAAGTCCAGCGGCACCGTAGTTGGCCGTAGTTCGAGATTGGGAGAAAAGAGTTTGGAGCCGTCAGCGGGCGCAGAAGCAAAAATTAAGTCTCCGAAGGAAATTCCTCCGGAGGCAGAACCACGTGGACGTACTCCCCCGTCAAGGGGAAGGGTGAAGTTGGTGCTTGACACACCAGTGCAGCTCAGATCCCCAGTGTCGGAAAGGTCACCTACGCCACCTGTAGAGGTTAGATCGGCGTTGGCGCAACCGCGGACAACGACATTAACGAAGTGCAGTTCCGTGGGTCGACCAGCAGCAGTCTTCTATGGTTCACCAGATGGTACAAGAAAGTGCGGGATCAAGCGTACAAAATCATTAGGTGATCTTAGCCAGGCGCTCTTGAGAGGTGATAGGGCCGCGGACGTATCCGAATGGTTGGCGGAGTGTTCGTCGCATCGAAGGGCAGATAGATCAGCTGCAAGTGTGGCCGGATCTGGCGTGTACCAACGTGGCTCTGGGTTTTCGGAATTCGTGTCTTTGGGCCCCGTCACCGCAAGATCAGACCGTGGCGGGAAATCAGGAGTGCGAACTCAACTCAGAGCTGTGGACCGTGTCCGGCGCGGTGAGGATCTTAGTAGGGCAGATGCGCACTTTGATCCTTCGCCAGGGTTGGGCAGGGGTGGCAGGCATGAATGGCAGAGGGGTGGATTTGCGCGCGGCCGATTCGCCGAGGATAGGGCGTACGGACATGTAGGGCCGGGTTCCCCGGGATTGCAATCGCACGCCAGCGCACCACAACTTCCTTACTTCGGTGGTATGCGCGGTGCCGAACGTGATATGGATACATCAATTGGGGGTCGTTCGCTTGGGGCTCCTTCGGTTCATGGTGCGATGTCCGACCAGTTTGTTGGGCAACACATACGGGTGAGGGCGACAAGTGTGACACGCGCTGCCCGTCCGGAATCACCTACGACGGCATTCACTCCCGGCACTCAGGGCTCTGGGTTTGCTTCTCCCGGTGTAGGTGGAAAAGGTTCCCAGCCAAGTCCAAGTCACGTTGCTGCTTCCAACTTGGGACAAGCACATCCACCTGTGGGGCAAGCCACGCATGCGGAAAGGATGTTTATGTCACTTATCGCAGATCGAAGCCGTGAAAGGCGTCAGCATTTCCAACGAACACCGAGCACCTTTTCCCTCCCCGTCAACTGTTCGACGGATGTGTCGCCTGTTAGGGATTTGTCTTCGCCAGGGTCATTTCAAAGCCCGAGTGTCTGTCACGGTGCCAGTGGTGGTGGTGTTGGTGGCGGTGGAAAAGGTGGTGACGGTAGCGGCGGCGGTGGTGGAAAAGGTGGCGGTGGCGGCGGAGATCGCGGCGGCAATAAGAAGGGTGGTCGCGCGGGAAAGGTCGCTTCATCAGCGGGCGACGAAGAGGAGAATGAGGAGCGTCAATACAAGGAGAGGAGTTGTACCGCTCTTCACTCCATTCCTTGGGACCAGCGAGCTTTCCTCCCCGTAGGTGGATTTGGCATGAAACGGTTCAGCATCTTCTCAGCACCCCTCTTCTGGGAAAAGTTGGATTGGACTGTCCGCGCATCGCTCTTCACGGTGTTACCGTTAATGATTCTTACCCTTGAGCCGAAAACTGAGCACATATTTCCCATGCCGTCGTCCGTGGCTTTCTTGGCTTTTTGGATATCGATGCCAACATTTGGCTCGGGTCTGCGCGAATTCATTATTGCTCTTAAGGGTTATGCATTGAGTCTCCTTCTACTACTATTCGTTGTACTGGTAGATCCGCAATCCACTTGGTTAATTCTCCTGCTGTTGTTTATATTTGTCCTCTCTACAGCGTTTTTTGCGGAGGAGCTGAAGAAAACCTGTGCCTACTGCCTCACGGTTTTCCTGATGGAGCGGCAGGCCAAACCTGCTGAAACGGGGATCGAGTTCGTAAAGGACTACTTCATCACGCTTCTTATTGCGCTCGCATTCGGTCTTGCTGCCTTCTTTATTCCAAGCATCCGTTGGTCCAGTGACTTGGCTAAAGCAAAAGTGTCATTTTTGGGTAACTCTCTCAGCATATTTGTTCAAGGGACGTGCTCCAGTTTCTGGACCCGTTCCCCACTTGAGCGCGAGTTGCATATTCTGCGCCTGCGGCAGTTGCAATTCACGGCAAAGAAGGCCGCGGACAAAGCAAGGGAGTTCCTAGAGGAGGCTGATTACGAACCGCACACCGGTCACCAGATGGAAGGGATCAAGCAACGTTTGGACTTTTTCACCAACATGCACGGTATTCTCTCATCCATGGTGCAGGTGGTGGAACTTGTCAACGACGACCCCGGCCGTATTGAGACCCCTGTTTGCATTTCCTTTGGGGAGGCCATTGAGGAAGATTTGGCTATCATTTCTTCGGCTATGGATAGCACCATTCTTAAGATATCAGACTTTAAGAATGGCGTGAACGAGGAGGACATTCATCTCTTTTGTGAGGCACGAGAACGATTTCAAGATCGTCTCGCAGAGGTGCGCCAACAAGTAATCCTCAACAATGAGATGTACGAGACAGGTGAGTCAGATGTTCTCTTGGGGTTCTTCATGTTCAGTGTAGACGAACTCTGTGAGGTGATTAGTAGTTTCAACCCCAGCATAGAAGCCAAGAGCCGGTTTCTATCGTTGTCCCGGGAGTTTTTGAGCAGTTTCAAGAGCCCGTATGAAGCATTGCGTAGACTTGTGATGACCATCATTCACCGGCGCACTATTACAAGGCGGGCAAAGGAGGCGATCAAACTTGCGCTCTGCATGACGTTGCCATCCATCTTTCAAGTGTACGCCCTCGATAACAATGCCACGAGTCCCGTCGCCGGGGCGGCCATCATTGCATTTGTTTACAGCTCAACGGGTGCACAAAGTTTTACTTACGCGGTAAATCGGGTACTTGGCACGGTGCTTGGTTCGTTGTGTGCACTAATTGCCGTTCAGGTTGCCGACGGGAGACGGTTGGTTCTGTATGTCGCCGTCGCGATCATTTCCTTTCTGGGGGCGTACGTACAAACAAGCAAGGAATACTACGCCGCGGGTAATGCTATATGCAACAGCGTCATTTCTGTAATAACGCAGTATAAGAACTCTGAAGCCGCCATGGTACGTATCCAACAGAATCTCTTTGCCATCATCATATACTTCTGCATTACGATGGTGCTGTGGCCGATGCGAGCACGTAACAAGGTGTATATGTCCTTTGACATTAGCCTCCGCTGTTTTCGTGAAGCCACATGTCGTCTGCTGCGCAACCTTGACATGCCGGAGGACGTGAATGAGGTAGACGCCACCACAACGGAGGCGCTGGCACAGTGGAACAAAAAAATATCCCGTCAGGCTTTTTTTCTTCCCGGCGCCGCAACGGAGCCAACGTTAGTCGGCGCAAGCTTTCCGGAGCCAGCGTGGAGCCGACTTATCGATGTGCAGTGGAAGTTATGGGCCATTGTGTCTATGATGCGTTTCGCTTACGTTACTTTCATGGCCAGCAAGGTTGATGATGAAACGGAGCTTTCTGTACATTGGGTCGTCCTTCGTCGTATCTCTCCGTTTGCAAAGGATATGTGCGACCTACTCTACGCCACAGTGGATCTTTGTTTGCTCATACTGAACAAAACAGCGATAGTGCCGTCCGCTCATCTCACGCGGTTGCGGCACGGCATGTTGGACGCGGAGCACAGCATTGTCGAAACGTACATTCAGACCCTTGCGCACAAAATCGCTGGAGATGGGGGATCGGCTAATAACAGCTGTAGTGATATGGGAAGTGGACCAGGTGGTGGCAGCGATGGGGTAAGCAGCCATCTGGACATGCATTCCCCGCGTGGCGTTAGCCATCCGGACAGTGGAGTTGCCCAACGGCGTAGGAAGCCAAGGGTAACTGATGGTTATTTTGTGTATAACGTCACAGAGGAGGAAGAGGAGTTGATGCGGACTTTTAGAAACCGGACGTGTAACGCGCGGCAGCTGACGCAAACATGTGACAACGATTCTCATGGTGGTCGGAGCGATAACGGGAGCGATGGTGATGGGGGAAGAAAGCCCGGCCATCGGAAGGGAAGCGACTCTTCGCGTGACGTGCGAACCCCGGACAAGGACGACGGCAACGGCAGCGGGAACAAGAGTTTTGAAAAAGCTGAGGATATCGAGGAGATCACCCATGAACACGGGGAGAAAGGAGGCGTCAGGAGGGCTTTGCGGCAACTCTTGCGAAGAAGAACCACTGGACGTCCCTCTGATGCTGAAACGGACCGCAGAAAGGAGGCCTCTTCAAACGCTCCCGCTGTTGCGGCATGCCACAGTCAAACAGATGAAGCTGCAGATGTGCATAACAGCGACGATGATGTTGAACCGTTGGTGAAGGGCCCGAGGAGGGATCGGAAGAAGGAAGGTGGAGAGAGACTTTACTCTGAAAGCGAGGTGACTTTAGTTCACTCACAGAGTGATAACTCTCAGGTAGAGACCCGCGAATATACAATGGAGAAAAGCAGCAAGGCGGGAAAACAACTGGAGAAGCAATCAAAAAATGAAACGTTGCGACCCTCCGCAGCCACCGCTGCTTCTCCTGCACCAGCAGCAGATATTTGCACGCGTAGCGAGGATGGGTCAAGCAGTCATTCTGTGGGGGGTGATGGAGTATTTCCGGCGTGCTCCTTTTTTGACGCGAAGGAAAAGGAGCTTGTATTGTCGAATCGAGATATTCACAGTCTCGAGGCCTTCCTATTCGGTGTGCGAGCCCTCACCGTTCAATTGGGAGACTTGCAGAAAGCTCTGTTGGAGATGGTGCACTCGAATGAACTTGAAAAGACGATGTAACGGTGTCGGACAGCGTGCTCGAATAAGCGCACAAAGCGAGCAAGGTTGGAAGCCGGCTGGTGATGGCTAAGGGTGAAGGGTCTCAAAAAGCGTTTTGGTATGAACATCGTCCACCTTGAGGGGCATGCGCACGGTTGGTTAATTGGGTAAAACGGAGAGAGTAAAGACGATACAAAAATACTCTAAACACAGTTCGCGCTTGTGCGCAGAAATTGAGAGGAGGGGTGTGCGCGCATGTCACTAGGGGTCGAGAGGCGAGGAGGGAGTCGTTCGGTCGATCGAAGGCAAAGCGATGCCACCAGTGGCGTTGTCGCGCAGAAGCGTGGCGTATATACGTACATATATATTTGCGTCTCGACAGTGGAATGTCGGACGACTGTGGTGTCCTGTACGTCCGCCTTTACCACTGACTGTTATTGTTGTGGGTGCCGGTTGAGTCTTGAGCGTGGCGCGTTTCTCTGTTTTGGTGCAGCTCTTTCTGTGCATGGTGTCCCTTTATTGCCACCCCCACCCACTGTTTACATTTGTGTCGTAACGAGAGGTGGTCTGTTAAGGGGGACGGGAAGATCTTGTTTTTCTTTCCCTTCCCTCTTTGTTGCCAATCTTCCTTCCTATCGCTGCCCTATTTTACTTTACCTGCGTCCGCATGCCGCCATTAATTATGAATTATTTTCACTTCCCCCTTCCTTTTGCTGCTTCCAGCTCCCGTGTGCCGTCTGACAAAGGGGGGGGGGTGCTCTCGTGTGGTTATTTTACATCGTTCTGTTTCGTCCCCCTTTCCCGTTCGCTTGAGGGCTTACTTCCCGTCTTTCGTTACTTTCCTTTCGTTTCAGGCCACATTGATGGGATGTCCGTAATGTTATCAGGGGCTGGGGGCGGTTTCAGTGTAGCACCTTTCCCGATCACATTGCTTTTGTTTCTCGGTATTGCGAATCCTTTCGAGGTTTCTTTCCTCATTACTCCTGTGGGTATTCCATATCTCTAGTTGTTGACGCTTTTTCTTTATCTTTTCCCTATATCTTTTGTTGTTCCTATCTGTTTCGCCTTGAGTAGCGCTGTGGAATATTCGCGGGCATGCGCTATCTGGAGTGTTTATGGCCCACATGGCTTCACAGCATTTGTGCCTGTGTTGCGTTTTTTTTTGTGGTAGGCTTGACCGCTGTGGATTGCGATGTTTAAGATACTCTTTCGTTCGCAAGTGTTTTTCCTCATCTTTTTTTTTGCCGTGTAGCCGCTTTTTTTTTCTTTTTCACTGCCTGTTTGTGCGACCAGATGTTGGTTGATGTTCATGTTTCATTTACCTTCTTTTCTCGTTGGCGTTTGCTTCTCTTTGTATGTTTTCGTTCCGAGGAAGCGGGGAGCTGCGTTTTTTTTTTCAGCTGCTCACCGTGGTGTCCGTGAAGAGCGGATAAGGGGAAATCGAACCGTGTGGTGATAACAGCTGACACCAGAAACAGGAAGAAGGAGGTTGAATAACGGCTGAAGCCCGGTAGTCCCTACTGTTACTACACAATAGAGCCTTCAGGGAGGGGGGGGGACGAAAAGTGCAAGAAACAAACAGACGTGTGACAGCCATGCATCAGCAAGACCCCACCGCTGGCAACAACAGTGGTCGGGGCTTCGTCACTGTGGCAGAGGCATTGGACCGTGCTATGAAGCAATGCATGCAGCGCGGTCTGTTCGATACTTCTACGTGGCTAGCACAGCTTGCACTTGACGCCAGTGATAGTGTGCTCCGCCAAACTCTCCGTACAAACGCGCCTGCCGTGCTTTCGCTACAGGACCCGCCTTTGGTTGGGCGAGCGCATAGGCATCACGTGGTAGCTTTGGGCCTCATGCAAAAAGGTGAATACCTGCGCTGTCATCATCACTTGAGTAATGCCCTTCGGGACTATAACTCGTGCTTCTCAGCTGGGCTGTCAGCGTCAACGCCGTCATCCTTAGCGTCGGCGGGGATCACGGCCTCGCGGACGGAGGAACCGTCAGGATCTGCAGGAGACGCGGATGGAGAAGAGGGAGCAACGGGAAGGGAGCACTTCAGCTTTCGGCGCGGCGGTGGCAGATCAACACCACCCCCCCGCCGCCAGCAGCAGCATCAACAATCGCCTTTATCAAAGAAGGCAACGGTACCTCAGGCTCCTCCTCCGCAGCTGCAGTTCCTTTGCCTGTACTCGCTTTATATGGCTGGAGAGTGTGTTAAGACCACGAGCAGTAACCCGCGGAAGACAACGAACCCGCACTTGCGCATGCTTCGGGGTTTGTTGCTTAGCGCGTTGGAGCGACAACAGCAACAGCAGCAGCATCAAGGTCCACAGTCGTCACCGACACACCCCAGTTCCTCCGCCATAAGAGGTTCATCGTCGTTGCTCTCGGTTTCATCGCGACCTTCTTCGAGGGCTGGCCCACGGTTAACCCAGACGGGGTCACGGCCTTCCCCTCCGGTAACCCCTGGTGCTGCCGCCGCTTCTGTTGGAGTGGCAGCTTACGGCGATCCCTTTTTGTGTTGGCTCCATGGCGTTGTGCTGCGCGACCTGGGAATGAAGCAGGAGAGCGCTACGTACTTCCTAGCAGCTGTGTGCAATCACCCCCTGCTTTGGTGTGTTTGGGAGGACCTCTGCACTCTCGTTAGTCGGGAAAATCAAATTGAAGAGATTGAGGCGATGGTCGGTTCGTTGGAACCGCGGTTCATGCCAGAGATATTTCTCGCCTCGGTGAAGGCTGCGCTGAATGTCTCACCCATTTCTTTTGTGCTACCCACAGCGGCACCAGGGGCAGGCCAACGAAGCGCGAGTCCACACTTTGGTGAGAGTACCACCTCGCTGCAGAGTGCCACGCAAGAATACGGTAGAAGACGCACCCATTCCCGGCGTGATGCAGATGGTAGCAGCAACAGTTGTGTCTCCCCGAGACTGGTGAACTCGTGGGAGGTACTGTTAGAACAGTTCCCCAACAACCTCTTCCTTTTGTCTAACCTTGCTGGGTACTATTATAATGTCAAGAAAGACCTGGAGAAGGCGCACAGCATATATAAGCAGCTTCACGAGGCCAGCCCGTACCGGTTAGAGTCCATGGATGACTACTCCATTGTCCTCTTCCTTCGAGGTGACCGCATAGGGCTTAGTAGTCTTGCCCAGCAGGTATATCATGTTGATCCTTTCCGTGCTGAGAGTAACTACGTTGTGGGGAACTACTACGTGCTTATGGGTGCCCACGATCGTGGTGTTCTTCATTTTCGCCGGGCTGTCGCAGCCGATCCTACGTTCATTGCCGCGTGGACACTTCTCGGCCACGCATATCTTGAGACGAAGAACAGTGCTGCGGCGGTTGAGGCTTACCGTGCTGCTGTTGACCTTGACCAACGCGATTACCGCGGGTGGTACAACTTGGGTCAGATCTATGAACTCCTTCAGTTTTACCACCATGCGCTGTATTACTACTGGCACACCACCACGCTGCGGCCGACGGACCCACGCATGTGGTCAGCTGTAGCTAACTGCCTGGACCGTGAGGGAAGAACTGGGGAGGCAATGTTGTGTCTTGAACACGCAGAGGCATGTGAAAGCCCAAAGTCCGATTTCTACCCCCCGCTCGTTCGCCGTCTTGGGCAGTATTACCTGAGCATACGTAAGGTACAACGTGCTGTAACGTATTTGGAGAAACTGCTTGCCTCAGAGGCGAAGAAGCATGAAGATGTGTTGATGGCCGTGCCACATGTTGTGACGTATTACCTTAGGCAGGCGAAGCAGCTACTAGACATCCCTGCTCGTTCTCCTAGCTACAACCCAGTTCACTACTACGGAGGAAATTCACTGACGTCAACAGTGGTAATGGAGACTGGCTGCAACGCTGGTGCTAGCGTTTATGATGATGATGGCTGTGGCGCGCCACTTTCATTTTCTGCGACCGGAACACATCGGGTGGAGTCTTTTGGTAGTGGTCCCGGTGTTAAGGCGGGTGGTAGTTTGGCTGACCAATGGCTCACCGCTGATGCTGTTGGGCGGCGAAGTATTGATGTACGTTGGGAACAGGCTGGCGCATGTTTGAGCATAACGGAGAGGCATCTGGAGAACCTCGCTGCCGCACTTGGATTCCCAACTCTACAGGCTGCGGTAGATAGCACCATGAATAGACCTTCTGACTCCAGTGTAAGTGGGGGTGATGCCATGCTCGAAGAAGGAAGGAATCGGCATGCAGCACAATTGGCCCACCACTTCCGCGAGCTGAAGAATCTGCAATATTACTTGAGAGACCAGCAACAGCAGGTAGACACGAGTGTGCGTCAGGGAGAACGAGCTTGACAACCTGTCCGGATCAAAACAGGGTGAGGTCAGGTGCGGTCGTGTCCCTCTTTTCACCCGCGTGCGTACCTTCCGGCATATTCACTCTGTTTTCCCTGCCGCTGCTTGGGTTGGTACGCGGCATCATTTAGATATGAGCAATTAACTTGTCACTTCACTTTCTGCTTTTCCCCTAATATATATATATATATGTTTCGATGCTCGGCGGCGGGGGAATGTGCAGCAGACAAAGGGGAAAATTTCTGTGTGTGTACATGCTTCGATTTGAGCAGACTGAATTTTCTCGTGACGCATTCTGATTGTCTCTGTAGTGGAAGAAGGGACGTTTTTTTTTTTTTTTTACAACAGTCCCTTGGTTGGTTAGGCCCCATCACCCATTTTAGGTGTCCTTCTTTTCTCTTTCTTGTACTTGTGGGTTGGTTTATTCACATGCATGCAACCTGTTGAGTCCTGGGTATCTTTTCTTCAAATAGAGTTGCAACCTCCTTTGAGTTTTAGTCGTCGTGTTTTGGCCAACACCATTTATCGATGAACCGCCTCTTCGGCTCGGTTGCTGCCTGCTCCTATTGCTACTGCTATTTATTTGTTATTCTTATTGCGTCTCTTCCTGTCCGTTTGAGCAGTGCATGGTTAGGTTCCCCGCCCAAACAGCAGAATGCAAGAGGGCGAGGCTTCAGCACTTTTTTTTTTTCGTGGAGGATATTTCTTTTGTGTCTTCCCCGTGAATGCTGTCTCCCCCACCACATTTCTCTTTTGCCCACTGCTTAATCGCATTTCACGGGCCCTCCAATTAAAGGGCTAGTAAAGCGCCAAGGGGTGCATGTACGTGTGTGTGTGTGTGTGCTGGAATAGAAAGGTGGTGAAGTGACCGAGAAGTAAAGGAGGAGGTGTGGAGGGGAAAGGAAGGTGTGATTGCTTTGGGTGCGCCTCGTGGGATACTGAATTGTTACAATTCGCTTTCATCCCCTTCACCATTGCGTGTCAACCTCAACGTGCTCAGTACGTCTCTCCCCCTGCTCAGTCCTTTGCACCTTTGTGGACAGCGCCTTTGGCTGCGTGTGCATCCGTTGTGCCTTTGTACCTAAAAGGCTTGCACGTGAGAGGGAGAGTTGTTTAGAGTGTTGCTGGCTGAAGTTTCCAAAGAGGCACGTGTCCTTTAACCATGGCAACACCTCGGCAGGGTCCAACCAGGCCACCATCTGCGGTAGCAGGGATGACGGAAGATGAAATAGCTGCTGGAGAGAATGCAGGGAAAAGTATGACTTGTCAAGGGGGACTGTATGCTACTTCTGAGCGGTGCAGGGAGTTGCTGGATGACGTTGCCAATAAGGAGAGGGCGCTGTCACAGCTTCGTTGCGTGCTCGAGGAGATGGCAGGTGCGTATGAGCAACTTCAGCGCCACAGCCAGCGGATAGAAACGGAGCTAGAGACACTCACCGCACGATACAACGTGCAGCAAGAGGAACTTATCGCAGCCAAATCGAAGGTTTCTATGCAGGAATCTAAACTCCAGCAAGCCGACGAGGATTACCAGCGCCGCACGCAGCAGCTCCGGTGGGAACTCAAATCTGCAAGAGAGGAACGCGACGAAGTAACCGCCGACCGCGAGTCGTTATGGACTCAAATACGGTCTCTGCGTGCCGTTGTGGAGGAACATAGACGTGTGCAACAGGCGGCTGAGGCTGCGTGGGAGAGCAAGCTCGCCGACGCTCGTAAGGAGGCGACGGAGAAAGCCCATGCAGTGCTGCGCGAAAGAGAGGAGATCCTATCCATTCGTGAAGCCGAGTTGCAGCGTGCGCTATCAAAGTTGGAGGGGCGATTTGATGAGACTGCTGCGGAGACCCGACGACTGGAGTTACTGAACGAGTCGCTGCGAGACCGGGTGGGCGAGATGCAGGAATGCGTTCAGCGGGAGGCAGAGATGCGCCACCGACTAGAGGCGGCCCGCGGTACACAGCAGCAGGAAAACAAATTGCTCAGCGAGTGCATGGAGCTCGAACGGCGTGGACGTCGTGAGCAGCAAAAGGCCATCGAAGGCGGCTATGAGGCGCAGTTGCGGGAGATGAAGCGATCGTACGAGCTGTTGGAGCGGGAGCGTCGCAGACAAGAAGAAGAGAGTTGCCGCGCACTAAGGGAGTCGAGGTTGGCTACCCAGCTCGCGCGAGATGAGTGGTTAGCACAGCAACAACATCTGGAGCTGACAATCAGCGGGTTGCGAGGTGAGGTCGATCGAGGACGCCTGCGTTTTGATCAGGTGGACGAATTAAAGCAGCGAGCGGAGTCAGAATTGCTGCGCGCGCAACGTGAACTGCAATTTGTTCAGCAGCGCGAGACTACGCTGCAGGAGACGGTGGAAACCCTTCAAGGCACAGTGGCGAGACACCGGGCTACAGAGGTACGACTTGAAGGCGAGATTCAGAGGTTGCTGGCGGTTGTGGCGGAGCGGGAGCGTGAGGTTGAACGATGGAAATGCGCAGCGGAGCGCCTAGAGTGGAAGAGGTATGTGGGGGCGGAAGAGGTGCCTTCACTTTCGTCACATGGTACCTGCCACTTCCATCAGCAATGTGGACATCAGGATGGACGCGATGTTGGGGGGATGTGCGGGCCGACCACTGAATTGCCGTTTTCACCTGAATCAGCCGTGCCCGCACAGCCGACAGTTGTGGGGTCTCTCGCCCCTGCGTGCAGTGGCCCAAGCACTCCGTCCCGACCTTTGCCAAGCTTTTTGACGCCTTGCCTCCGACAATATAAACGGTGCCAACAGCCTTACCATTCGCAACATATTGAGAGTATTGACCGTACTCCAAATTGTTTGCTTAATGATGTATCACGTTTCGATTGTACTCAGAGCAGCGAGGAGGTGCAGGCAGAACTGCTCCGTTCCATCGTTCAAGACGTGCTGTGGGAGCACCTACAGCCTGGTGATGGCGTTAGTATTAATTTAATGGGTGCAAACGGACATCCTTACAGCAGTGCTTCGCCCACAGGGGCGAGGGTGGGTGGACAGGGTGTACCACATATTTCCCCCTGGCACCATGAGAGTCGTCGGGGTCCTCCTGTGCCAACCCGACCCATGGGAGAGCAGCGCAAGTCCGTGAAGGCTTCGCAGGAACGGTCCCAGACAGCGCATGACGCAACGCGAGCTCAGGGTAACTCATCACCGTTGCGCAACCCGTTGGTTGAGCTTCCCAATGCGTGTGCCACGCCGCTGCAGGGACCGATGCCTAGAGATTGTACAATACAGCTAAATATTCGCGACCGTAGCGGTGGTGCTGAGCACCATCGGTGCGGTTCTCTCAGTACTTCAAGCGCAATCGCGGGGTCTGCTGTAGCGGCGTCCGAAACGGCAGTGTCCCCAAAGGCCACTCCAACACCGCCTTTCGTAGCAGTGACATCGACACCCAACTCGTCTACTCTTTGCTCTGGAGCGTTCCTCGCGTCAACTCCAAACAACCTTTCTGTGGGTTCCTCAGCAACGTCCCACCGGCGGCGGTCGACATTGTCAACGCATTTTTGCAACAAAGAGAAATCCAAGAGGCGGAGTAACGTGCAGGGTTACTTTAGTAAGCAACGTCGGCAGCCGCCACATGATGTTGTACCGGCGCCAGTGAGCTACGAGGGTGTTAATGAGTTGGGAGCGGGCTACGGTTTTGAGAGTAACCCCAACAATAGTAATCAGAGATTCGGCAAACAAGGCAGAGACAGTCGTAGCGGACGAAGCCCAAGTGAGGGTAGTGTGAAGCGGTTGCCAAGCAGCGCTAGTGATATCAGATGTACTTCCAATGTATTGTCCATTGGCAGTGACGTGACCTCCTCCACATGCGTGTCTGCTACACCACCGGCCCCGTTACTGCAACTAACAGCGCTCCAGGAGCGCTTTGCTACCATGTCTATTCTTTGATTAGCATGCGTCGAGCGATTTGTGGGCAACTGTTGGTCGACATGATATGGCTCACCATGAACCCCGTGCATGCATACTCGAAACATGTGCCTGTTGCCTCCCTTTGCTACGGCGCTTCTAAGTTCATTGTGCTGCTGTACCAGCACCGATAAACGTTTTGTACACGCGTACCCTCTCAGTTCGTTTTCTCCTCGCGCCCCCTGCTGTTGCGGGCAACTATTTATTGTTCCATCTGTTGGATAATCGCTCTCCCATTATAAATGGATATATATTTATTTTCCGTTTGGTTTATACAGAACGAGGAAAAGTGTTTGGATTTTCTAAACATTAGTAAGAAGAACAAAGCCAAGTCGAGCGTACAACACATTGGCGGGTTAGCGCGAAAACAGAATCCTGAACCCACAAAATCAATTTTTGTGTCGAGATACGGAGCACGATCACTGAAGACCTCGACAATGAAAGGTAACCAGGAATTTTTTCAGAAGGGTGGGGCCCACGTTTCCAAGGGCGTTCACATCAACCCACGCGTAAAGAAGGCTCAGTATGCCGTGCGCGGGCTTGTGCCGATGCGAGCCGACGAAATCAGGGAGGAAATCCGTTCAGGCACGGGGAAGTCGAAGTTCTCCTTCAACGAACTGGTTTACTGCAACATTGGCAACCCCCAAGCCCTGGAGCAGAAGCCGCTTACCTTTCACCGCCAAGTGATGTCGCTTATCGATGCTCCATTTCTGCTTGAGGATAACGCCGTCGTCTCTCGATATCCCTCTGATGCTGTTTCCCGTGCGCGTCTCTACTTGGGCCACATCGGCCAACGTACTGGCGCCTACACGGACTCCGCAGGCTATGCCTTTGTACGTGACATCGTCGCGCAGTATGTGAATGAGCGTGACGCCTATGTAAAACCGCTTCAGGAGGCATCGTCGATTGTGCTTACAGACGGCGCAAGCACTGGTGTGCGCATAATCTTACAGACGCTTGTGGGCGATGAGAAGGACGCTGTGATGATTCCCATCCCGCAGTATCCGCTGTACACGGCACAGATTGCATTGTTGGGAGGTACCCCCGCGATGTATTACCTTCGTGAGAGCGAAGGCTGGGCGCTGAACGTTGGAGAGCTCGAGGCAGTATACAAAGACTGTGTGGCGAACGGAAACGCGACGCCCCGCGTGCTCGTCGTGATTAACCCTGGTAACCCTACAGGTGGCGTGTTGGAGCGCACTGTGATGGAGGAGGTTGCCAAGTTCTGTTGCGATCACGGTGTTGTGCTCATGGCCGATGAGGTTTACCAGGAAAATATCTACACCGCGACCAAGCGGTTTGAGAGTTTTCGGAAGATTGTGCTCGAACTTCCACCACCATACAACACCGACACCGTGCTTGTTTCCTTGCACTCCGTGTCGAAGGGTATTATCGGTGAGTGTGGTCGCCGTGGTGGGTACTTCACACTCACAAACGCTCCGCCTGAGTTAGTGGAGCAGGTGATGAAATTGTGCTCTATTAACCTCTGCAGCAACGTCAACGGTCAGCTTATGACGGCACTGATGTGCTCCCCGCCGAAACCTGGCGATGCGAGCTTCGACCACTACACGGCAGAGTACAGTGGCATTTTTGAAAGCCTTAAGCGCCGTGCTGACCTGCTTGCAAAGGAACTGAACAACATCCGTGGTTTCAAGTCCCAATCTGTTGAGGGCGCCATGTACGCTTTCCCCACTATTGAGCTCCCTCCCAAGTACGTGAAGCACAACGATGAGATGAACTCAAAGGAGGGCCGACAGCTTGCGCCGGACGCGCGTTGGGCACTGGAGCTTCTCGAGAGCACCGGTATTGTTGTGGTGCCGGGTTCTGGCTTTGGGCAGCAGCCTGGGACACTGCACTTCCGCACGACGATCCTCCCACCCGAAGCGCATATGGAGCGTGTGGTGAAGGCTCTGCGCCAGTTCCAGGAGGGCATTTGGGCCAAGTATGCATAAGAAAGATGTGAAGGGTAACGAGGGAAGAAAGGGGATGGATATGTTAGGCTTGACACGGTGGTGCCACTGCGGCCGAAACTTTATCATTGCCGCCGTTGTGGAACTGGTGGAGAGAGCCGCTTCTTCTCGTTTTTTTTTTTCGTTTTGAGGGAAGGGGCGGGGACTTGGCATCAGGGAATGACGCTCAAATGCGTGAATGGGGAGTGTGTGGGATGGGCATTCGGGGGCTCAACAGCCAACCGCAGCCGTAGCAAAGGGGGCCAAAATAAGCAAGGAAGGAGGGAAATCAAAAAAAAAAAAGGGAAGTGAGGGGGAAGGGGAGGTTAATTTTGGATCTGTGAATTTATTTCTATGAGTTTCCTTGTGAGCGCTCTCATCCCCCACCTCTATTCCTTATTTGTTTATTTACCTATTTTTGCTTTCCGTTGTATATTTATATAAATGAACATTCCATCTCTTGCAGGCACTGCCATGGACTGCTTTTCTGACTGTTTCGTCCCAGCCGACTGCGCCATCACCAACGTTAAATGACTGCTTGGGGTCCAAATACGGCTGAAAAAAAATATTTTTGTATATATGATAACACGTTAATATTTGTGTTTCTTTCCTTCTTTTTCTTTTTTGGTGAGTTGGGTTTACTTCCCTCACTTTATTTTGGCTCAACATTGATTTGATCTACTCCGGTTACTACTACTACTATTACTATTACTATCACTATTACCATCACGATGACTATTGTTACTGTTGTTACTATTATTATTGTTATTTTTATTACTATAAATTTACTTTTATTGACGTTGGGCCAAACCAAACGGGTAAGCATATTGACACTATGTACTGGGAAATGGAAGGGTGGGAACTGAAAGAAAGCATGAAAACAAAAAAAAACAAAATGAAACAGGTAGTGGGTAATGACAACAATATTATTAATTATCAAAATGTGTCGCCGCTGTCGCTTTTATTATTTAAGTTCTTACAAAAAAAAA
>NW_027123013.1:32884-33951 GCF_001457755.1 Trypanosoma equiperdum
CACGTGCTCGTATCTGAGGTGTAAAATGTGTCGTGTATCGAAGGGAATTGTGTGTAGAGGGGAATAGCAAAGAGAGGAAAGGTAAGAGAGGAAGGGAGGGGGAAAACAGGGGGAAATGTAGAGGACTGAATAAATAAATAATTATAAATGAGCAAAAAGGGGTGTGCATGCGACGCTTATATGAGAAAGAGGAAATAGGGTGAAATGATGCAAATAAATTTAATAATGACGAGGGGAAGTGGTAAGGCGCGGTGGATAGAAAACGATATATATATATATATGCAGAATGATATGTGTATGTATTGGGGGAAGGGAATTGCAAGGGGAACAAATTATTCGAATGCATGTTTTTTTTTTTTTTATCCGTGTTGTGGCGAGGGGAAAAGGAAACTAACAAAGTGTTAGGCACAAAAGGGAGGGGTGTTTCTTCTTTAGTTTCATATTGTTTTTTGTTTTTGCGACCTTGATGTGGTTTTATTCTTTAATTTTTTTGTTTGAATTGAGGCATATACATGTATATGTGCATAAGGTGCATGGAAAGGAGTGAAAGATGGGAATGAGCGAGGGATTTGGTGTTGTGTGCGCATGTATCTCATTTATTTCACTTTTCATTTACTCTCACTTTACTTTACTTTACTCTCACTTTACTTTTTCTCTCACTTTACTTTACTTTACTCTCATTTCTCTCCTCTCCTACACATCAACGGCACTTCCTTTCTCCCGGCTGCACGTTTTTTCCTTTTTGACTGTTTCACTAGTCGCTCTCTTTTATTCTCTATTTTTTTTTTTTGCTTCACTGTTTACACTTTCACACACATCTATATTATTTCTATCCTGCATTTATTCATTGATATCCTCTTCTTTTTCTTCCTCTTTTTGTATTTGTATTTCCACCCTATCATATACGCGTTGATCCGTTCGGTTCTGCGTATATATATATATATATATATATCACCATACTCAGTCCATAGTCAAAGGACTAGAGGGGGGTAAAAAAAAAGGGGGAATAGTGAAAAGGTGGTTAACTCCCGTGGTGTGTGTTTCTTTTTTTTTTTCTTTTTTTTTTT
>NW_027123013.1:33963-39404 GCF_001457755.1 Trypanosoma equiperdum
TTTCCACCGCCCGCCTTCACGTCGACACACATCCTATATAAACCGTACCACCACACAGGAAAATAAAATAGTTGGAACAAATAAACAAACGAAGGGTACGTGGTGAACAGGAGGAAAGAAAGAAGGAGAGAAACGCAAGGGGAAAAGGAAGGTGGAGGGATCGTTACAAAGCATAAAGGGGGAGAAAAAACGTCACGGAGGAGGGAAAAGATAAGGCAAGACAAGGGAAGGAAAAAGAAAAATAAAAAGAGAAAAGAAAAAGGATATTCCACGGTACACCAACATTGGCATTTAAAGGAGAAGTACAGGTGGTAAAGAGGGGAGCAGTGCCACTGAATTGTGGGGGATTGCTTTCATCTTTACAACTCTAATGTTTCACCTTCCCAGGGCGGTACAATGTGCCTTGATTGCCTCAGCGTCTCCCTCCTCGTTACGATACGCTACGAGGTGTATAGGAACCTCTACAGATGGACCCGGTGGGACGCGTAGGGGATCGGCGCCTACAGCTGGCGGACGTCGCGGGAGGCCATCAGCTCACATGCGTAATGAAGCAGCAATAAGCACGAGTGGTGGTGCTGCAGCAAGTAGGAGTGCTTCACGCCAGGGGGCGCACATAGATTACGCCGCTGTTAGTGATGGGAGGACCACCAGTCGACCCGGTGTTTCCTCCTTTACGAGAGCGGCAACAACAACACTTGGAACAGTAGGAGGGGGAGGAGGAGTTACAGGCAGTAGCGTGTCGCAGCTCTCCATGCAGAACGTAATGGAGGCGAATCAAAATCGAGTGTTAAGTCGGCAACCGCTGCGTCGCACAGCGAGTCAGACCGCAGCAGGAGGGCTTCAGGCAACACCCTCAGCATCTGGTGTGCAGACCGCGCCGATGGCAGCACCCGCCACGCAACGGCAGCAGCCGCAGCAACAGAACCGTCAAGTGGCCCGAACGTCGACGTCGATACCGGTGCAGCCGCTGCCGACATTATCCTCCGTGCGGCCGCCGGCAACGAAGTCTCCAGCCAGCAGCAGACCAGCTATCGCAACGTCACCCAGTGGAACGGCAAGGAGCTTGCGCACGCCGCGAACGCCACGGGGGACAAAGGCTGCTGCGAAACCATCAAGTGCCGCCGCAGCCGTCAACATATCTGCGGCTACGACGGCGGGCGCGAGAGCGGCGGCAGCTGCGATAGTGGCGAGAGCGTCACCCACGAGAGTTGCGGCGGCCGGGGCCGCATCGGGGACCACCACCACAACAACAACAACTGCCGCAGGTGTGCGAGCGCGAGGATCAGTTCCTAGTCCCGATACGCGGGCTGCTTTGGAGAAGGCCATGCAGGCGGTGAATGCTGCGGTCAAGTCGGCAACACCCGCAGGGACGACGGTACCCATTGCAGCAATGGCCACCAGACCAATCAGCCGTGCAGCTGTTGAGGAGGCGATGCGGGCGGTAGACGCGGCCGTGACGGCCACGAGAGGTGCCACTACGGCAGCGAATGTTGTGCCACCCCGTTCTCGGGTATCGAAATCTGCCCCATCGCCACGAACACCCTGGGGAACTAGACCAGCAGCTAAAGCCACGACGCAGGTGCCCGCTTCAGCGCCTGCTGTCACCCCAACAGCAGCGGCACAGGGACGTGTGAGATCTGCGGCTACGACACCGACTGCAACGGGAAAAACTTCACCTGCAAGGGCTCGGCGAAGGGCATCACCACGAGGCGCAGGGGCGACAGCTGCGGAGGCATCACCGGTAGCGAGGCCGGTTCCGGCGGCAGTAAACACAACCAAAGTATCCGAAACGGCTGCAACAGAGGCGGCCGTGGCCCGAGCCTTAGCGGCCGCAGCTGCGGCGGCGGCACCTTCAAGGGCGAGGACGGCACCGAAGGCAGCGGGATCGGCAACAACACCTGCGAAAAAACATGTAACTGTAGTTACGCCCACGAGGACTCCGAGAGCCGCAGCTGCGACCCCTCAAGCGGTGACCGTGGTGACTCCAACACGGTCGGCGGTTGCAACAACACCTGTGAAGCCACAGGTCGCAGTAGTAGTAAGTCCCACGCGAGCGACTCGACCGACTTCGCCGCCGGCAAAACCTCAGGCGGCGGTAGGTACGCCGGCAAGAGCGGCATCAGCAGTAGCACCCGCGAACTCCCAAATGATGATAGTCACACCTACGCGTGCGGCACGATCCACTTCGGTCCCTTCCAAGCCCGGAGTGACGGTGGTTACCCCCAAACGTGCACCCCGGGCAGCGTCAACGCCTGCCAAGTCCCAAGTAACTGTGGTTACGCCCACAAGATCCCCGAGGGCAGGCGCTGCACCCGTAGCATCACCGGCAGTGGAAAAGGCCCCCGTTCCCGCTGCAGCAAGTGTAGGGACAACAGAAACTGTTGCAACACCAACTCCGAGGCGGCGTTCAGCTGAGAGCGGAGCCAACACACCAAAGGGAAAGAGATCAGCATCCGGTAAGAGAGGTGCAGTAGATGCAACGGAGGAAAATTCCAAGGCTAGTAGAGTGACCACTCCTACGTCAACCGTGGCCACGACACCGCCGCGTGCCGAGGTTTTGAGGGATCATAGTAGTCAAGCAACCACTACCGGTGGTGGTGTGGCCAACCCATTTCGTGGGCTTCACAACCACATCACACGTAGCTATCGACTCGATCAGCTTCAGGCGGCGATGAAGATTCATGATCTGTTGTTAGGCCGGCAAGAGGTCAAGTCCGGTGCATTTTCATTTATTCGTTTTGCATGCGGACCGAAGTTCATAAATGACCACCGTGAGATTGTAGGACCGGACGCTGGTGGTGGTGTTGGTGTTAGTGGTGCCGATGAGAAGAAAGGCAGTAGCCGCAACAGTAGCCGCACCAATGGCAGTGAAGACTGCCCACTTGTCATTGCTGAACGTCTCCTTTCGTTTCCCCCACATATGCACCACTTTCACACCGTCTGTGGTCGAGAGAACGTTCCATGTGACTTCTTTGCCGATATCGACTTACCGAATGAAACCCCGGCCGGCGGGGAAAAGGCGTTGCTTGAGGTGTTGAACTATCTTGACGTGCGATTGGAGGCGATTGGTTTTTCGCAGCCATCGTTCCTTGTTCTTACCAATGAGGTTCCGAGTGCGGGGAAGGTTTCATACCATCTGCATGCCCGTTCCATGGGGACACAATCTGATAGTGGTGGAGCCGCAGCTGCCGGTTCGATGGGTTCTTCTGGTGGGAGTGGTGGAGCCGGAGTTGATGAGCATAGTGCCGGTGGTGATGTGAAGCAAGGTAGGGGTCGATCAGCTGAGGGTGGTAAGTCCAGGGCCTCCCATGGAAAAATTGTTGCCTTTCAGGACTATCGTGTTGTAAAGCTTCTTGCCGATGAGGTGAACACAACCCTCGGCAGGACGGTAATTGATGAGCAGTGCTACCGTGTTAACGGCATGCTTCGCTGTGCCTACAGTAGTAAGATAACTGTGCCACAGGGGATGCCCTTATCCTCCAACACTGCCGGAGGATATCATAGAGGAAAGCGGCTAGTTCCGCTCTTGAAGGCGAAAGACACTGCGCTTCAGAAGCGTTTAGACGATATGGCTGCCCACTTATGTACTCTTAGTGACGCTCAGATACTGGAGCGGACCTTTTGCATTCGCACCGCCCCCGTTAAGGAGCGGCGCGTTACAGAGAATGAAGACGTTGATAACGCTCAGAAGTTGTTGAGGGCGAGGAGTGATTACCTCCGTTCCTTCAAACTCATTCGTGCAAAGAACATTGTAGGTGCTCAGAATGCAAAGCCTGTAGAGTATGATGCCTATGGTAATGTTGTTTCGAGGTATTTAACCGAATCCGCCAAGTGGCATCGTTTCAAGACAGCTGTGGAAAAACTTCACCGCCTGCCGCCACGAGCTGCGGAATGTTACGACATTTGGGTGCGTGTGGGCCTTGCATTGCACAATTTTAGCAACGAGGACCACGTGTTTGAGGAGTGGGTCCGGTTTTCTCTTAAGTGCCCGCAGAAGTATTCGCGTGAGACGTGCAGGCGGAAGTGGCAGCAATTCGATCGCAACCCCGATGCGCTGAATTGGAGACGTGGATTTAATTATTTGAATAGTACCGTCTGGCGTTCTGTACCGGGTTGTTAGTGCAGGAGGAAAAAGAGGCGGCAGGGGGCGGTCAGCAGGTTTTGCTTCCGGGCTATAATCTGTTGTGCCACACGTCTTCTTTTTTGTCTTTTTGTTTTTTTTAGTTCTTGTTTTGGTGTTGTTGTGTTGTACCGCTGGGCAACTCATTGCAAGAGGCTGTGTTTCTTTCTTTCTTTTTTTTTTAATACTTTCTTTATTTAGTGAGTTGTTTCATTCCATTGAGGTTTGGTGGTGGGCAACGGGCATGCATCATGAAGGGGGGGGGTGTGGGGGAGAGGGGGATGGGAAGTTTTGAGTTTATGAGGGAAAAATGTAGCAGTGGAAGGGAAGAGAGATGCATTTCATTATTTTAATGTGCTCCCGACTTCTTTTTACACACTTTCCTCTGCGTGTGTCTCTGCATGTGTGTGTGTTTTTTGTTTTATTATTTTGTTTTGCTTCTTTCTATTCTCGAATGCATTTTTCGCTCGTACTTCTCAGCGTATCGTCTGTACTCGTTTCAGAGTTGCTCCTCCTCCCCCCCCTCTCTCCCTTTTTCCTTCCTTCCTTCCCTCCTTCCTTCCTTACGTTTTTACTTCAACTCCCTTTTTGCTTTTACGCCAATTTTTGTTTATTTTCCTCTTCCTATTTTTTTTTCGTTTTTCTTCTTTTCCCTTTTTTATATTGTTGGGCCCCTTCCTGTTGCCACAGTGACTGTGGGACCCTCACCTCCTCTTTCTTCGTCTTCCCATTTTTTTTTCTTATTTATTTTATTATGTATTTGTACATCAAAGAGAGCATCGCGAATCTTTTTTGAACATGTTCCTTCCTTGCGTGTGTTGTCCGTGTGCCTGTGTGAATTTTTTTTTTTTCTATCAGGTTTAGAAGTTTAATCGCTTGTGAGGACATGTTTTTGTTTTAGGCGTTTGTACACTTCTCTTCTTTTTATCAAAGCGATGTAACGAATGCAAAACAAAGGCGAAGAGGTGAAACAGAGGAAGGAATAAATGAAAAGTAAATAAGAAATAAGAGGGACGTTTTGACTGACGGAGGAAAAAAAGAAAAAAGGAAAAGGGGGAAAAAAAGAAAAAAGGAAAAAAGAAGAGAAGAAATACATTAGGATCTATTGACATTTTGTCATGTGTTTGTGTTACTCCTTTTCTTTTCTTTTTTTTCCTTTTCTTTTGTGTTATTATTATTATTATTTATTGTTTCCCCCTCTTTCCTTCCATATATTTCACTTTCTCACGTAAACATGCATGTTGGTTTCATTTCATGCATGTATGAGTGTATTACTTTGAGTAAGTGAGAGCTTAAACTAATTGATAGAAAACAAAAAAAA
>NW_027123013.1:39414-41127 GCF_001457755.1 Trypanosoma equiperdum
AAAACAAATAAAAATTAGGGAGGCACACACGCGTATGCATATATGCATGTGTGTAAAGTAAAACAACGAAGTGGAGCGGAGAATTATAGACAACTGTGCCTTAATTGTTATTGTTATTGTTATTGTTGTTGCTCTGGTTGTTTATTACTTTTGTTTTTTGTTTTTTGTGATGTTTCAATTCCCCTCACTATTATTATTATTTTTTTTTTTTTGTGTGTGTGTGTTTGTTTTTTCTTACTTTTTTTTTGTTTTTTGTTTTGTTATGAGTGTTTGCGCTTTTTGGTTGCATGTTGTGAGGCGCCAGAATGGCAAGTCGCAATAAAAATAATTAACGAAAAGCAGAGAGGAAAAAGAAAGAAAAGAAAGAACAAAAAACAACAAACGCGCAATAACAAAAAAAAAAATAATGAAAAAACTCAAGAAAAAATTATAGAAAAGCGGGAGTGGAAGGGAAAATAAAAAGAAAAAGGGGGAAAAAAAGGAAAGGAAAAAGAGAGCAATAAAATAAACAAAGAAAAGAGAGGTAAAAAGAGAGGTAAAAAGAGAGAGAGAGAGAAAAAAAAAAGGAAAAGGGGGAATAATAAAAGGAGAGAAGGAAGTGCATCAAACTTTAACGGCAACAGTCAACAACGGCGAAAACTAATAGAAGAAAAAAAAAAGAAGTTCCAAAAAAAAAAAGGGATGAGAATATACATATATATATATATATATATATAAATATTTTGTATGCGTATGCGTATATTTACATATATATAAATATGTAGAAATATGTTATTCATTTATTTATATATGTAACATTACTCATTATTCATTATTATCGCTTTTTCTGTTGCTGTTGTGGTTATTTATTGTTATTACACCGCTTTTTAGCGGTGTGTATAATTTAAAGTTTGTATGCTCGTCTTAACTCGTCTTTTTTCAAATCTTATCTTATCTTATATGTACTTTCCTCTTTCCTCTTTTTTTTCCTTTGTTTTCTATTATTATTCTTATTTCATTTCCTTTGTTTCTTTTTTTCTTTTTAAAAATATATTTTTTTTTATTAAAAAAAAAAATGACACATCCCTTCCACCCGCTCTGTGGTACCTTTAGAAAATTTATTCTCCTTCTTCTTTCCTTCTTTCCATTTTTCGGTGTTTGTTTGTTTGTTTATTTATTTATTTTATTCATTTCCCTCTAGTGTAGTGTACACAATCGCAGTATTATGTACTAATGTGTCACTCGTGTACTCCTTTACTTTCCTGCATTCTCTTCCCTCTAACATTTCTTTTTTTTTTACTTTTTTTTTTTTCCGGTCCCCTCCCTTGTTATATTTATATTTAAAACTTTTGTTTTTCTTGTTCTTTTTTTTTTGTGTAAAAAAGAAAAGAAAATTATCATTACCTCTCTTTCTCAACTACACTGCGCGCGATTCATGCGTCATTTCATTACTGCCCTCGTTATCATCATAATTATTATAAATGCTATTGTTATTGCGCACCTCATGCCGTTTTACTGCTTCATTATGTCTCTTCACTCATATCACATCATATCATATCTCTTCTCTTCTCTTCTTTTTATTTTCTTTTCTCTCATCATCTACTTTATTATTATTATTATTTGTTTATATGTACTGCATTAACATTACTTTAGGGTATTCATTATCTGTTCAGTTACACTTTTTTTTTAATTATTTTTCTTCATATATATATATATATATTATTATTATTATTA
>NW_027123017.1:0-339 GCF_001457755.1 Trypanosoma equiperdum
TACCCTAAGATTGGTCATTTAATTAATTATATGTTTTATCATAAATCTCTTCTAAATATAGGAGTAGGTAAGGCACAGACTATTCTGCCTCACGTTTTAGTGTACTGTGTCATTAGTATTACCTAGTCGCAAGTGCTTGCTACAAACGACGCTTCTTTGATTTTTTTCGCTTGAGCTACGACCGTTAGAGGCGCCACGGCTAATAAAACTGCCTGGACGGTAGGGATTACGTGGACCGACGGCCGCGTTAAATCTACTTTCATAATTTGCTTACTATGAAAGTTTGCGGGTGCTTTTTATATAATACGAAGCAGTAGTAACACATAGATGGAATGAAAA
>NW_027123017.1:349-3585 GCF_001457755.1 Trypanosoma equiperdum
CTTTTATCATAAATCTCTTCTATATGTAGGAGTAGGTAAGGTGCAGACTATTCTGCCTCAATTATTACACTAAACAAACGTGCTTTAACCCTTGCAGTTGAGGGCATGAGTCCTTGGCAGTTGTGGGTGAAGTAGGCTACGCAGTTGATCTTTCGGGATCCTGACAACCATTCTTTCCATCGACTTGTAGAAAGTATTCGTACTGTAAATTGCAGGAGTGATGCCACCTTTATTACAGGCTCGTGTGCCTTCAAGGCTGATATTAAAACACCCTTTCTCTGCAGTTTCGGCGTCACAGTGTGTTCCATGTGGTGAAATATAACCCCAGTAAGCGGTGCCTCTTCTTCCTACAGAGCCTCTTCACTCCTTCTCAGCATACAATATCTCCCACAGGCGCGGTTCCTGTGCAGAATTTAGCTGTTGGTAATTCCGGCGCTCCCATGGTCAGTAATTTGGGTTCATAGGCCCTCACTTCTGGTAATTCCCTCTTCGAAGCTCCTGACGTTTCTTGACATATCCTCGTAAAGAATTTCCCAGCCAAGGCACGCAAGTTCATTGGTAAGCCGCTCAATCGGCTCTATTCCATTCGAGTAGTGTGTGGTGATGGCTGTAAGAACTAATTTGAGCAGCATCCACGTCGACGCCTGTTTCTATCGTATTCTAATTGTGCCTTCCGGTTGGATTCAATGTCGGGATCTAGCTTGACACCACACTCCCCGTGGATGGCTAGGCCTGGTGCTGGAGCTCGCTTGCAGTCTGGAGATTTTCCCGTGGAGCTCCCTTTTTTGCTTTTTTTTTCTAATCAAGAGTTCTTCCAAGCGCCGTTTTACAACACAGTATCCTCCGCTGTGTAGCCGGGTGCGTGGACACTAACCTAAGCCACGCCAATTTATACTCACATGTACGCGCGGCGCGACTTTCGCTGGGCGCAATTTGCTGAGTTCCAGTTTTGTTTTTGCCTCTAACCCTCGTAAATGTATCGACGCGGGTACTACCCGCGGCCCCTTTTCGGCTGTTGGCCAAATTTTCACTCTCCCGCGCTTTCTTACCTTTGTAGAACCCCGCACTGTGGCCATCCCGCCCTGTTTCGGCTTTAACACTCATCAACTCCTGAAGGGGTTTGCTCTTCCAGTGCTCCGGAAATACGGGTATCATTTTGCATTTCATTTCTTCGTCGCGTGGATGTGTCTCCCTCAAAATGCGGAAGCAAACTCCCTTTAATACAAGGACACTTCGGTGAGATGGTCCCTTACGATGCAGCGATGAGTGGAGTACCGCTATCTATGGTGCGTTCCCATGGCAGAAGTTGCCCCTACGCGCCCACGGGAACGTGCAAGAGCGTGGGGAGGGCCGTAAGGATATCACTTCCCACACCGGGGAGCCAATTTGCCACTTCCCCCCATTGCTCCAGCAACCAGCAGCCGACCGACAGCCCCGGTCACTAAGGGGTTGGATGCATACAGCTGCCCAGTCCCCCCCGGGTGAAGTGCTGGGCGGTGGAGCCATGTTGACGGGGTACACGCCGAAACGATGGTGGGTGTTTGGTCGCGTGTGGTGTGCTACCGGAGGGGCAGTGGTGGCGGAGGGTTTGCCGTGTAGCGCCATTTTTTTCTTTTTTGCTTTACGGATCATTTCGTGGTGGTTTGCGTTTCCCGGATTGATCATTTCTGTTCCGCCCCGATGGGTGTTCGCTTTTTGTCGTGTTTTTTGTGTGTTTGTGTGGTCCATGGTTATGTACAGCATTCCGAAGCGGTTTTTTTTATATTTGCCGCGATCGTTCTTTGTATTCCAGAGGTGCGGCACGTACACGAAGGGAGGGGATTTGGCCGGGAGAGGTTTTCGCACTGTGTTTATTATGTGTAGCAGGGGTGCCTTACATCTAAAGCGTTTCTCGATTTTATTCGATATGCACTTTAATCTTTTGATAATCCGTGAGGGTTGCTCATGACACCGTGAATGGGGCGAACTCGTGAGATTAAACTAGATGGCCCGAAATTATTTTTGTGTTTCCATGTTGATTCGGTGCTGATGTTTTCCTGAAAGCCCTTCTGAGGAGGTATTTTTGTGTGTTCCAATTGTTCAGGAGGGCCCGATGAAGGAATGAGCTGTGTTATCTTCGCGAAAAGTCTTTGATACCCTTGAGCTGTGGATGCTTGCAAGTTAAATCAAATGACCTGGTGCCGTTTTCAGTTCAACGGCGTTCCTTCTACGTGTTCGGAATGACGGACTGGTGGCAGTCAAGTGGTTTCTCGTGCCTGTCTTCCTTTTTTGTTTCAACTGTCAACTGTCTTGTCTGATGCACGGTACTGCGAGGCGGTGAGACCGGCGATGAGTTATTCGGTATGGATTAACTGCTCTGTCTCTTTGAACGTTGTGATTCCCTCTTCACCTGGCTGCAACTCTGTCTCTTACTGCCCTTCTCACTGCAGGTGTGTTTGCGATGAAGAATTCCGTTGTCTACAGCTCAAAGCGCTGGTGCCACAATTCAACGACCGTTTGTTTCGCACTGGACCACATCCTGCTCAATGGGTTGTCGTGCTGTAGCTTTGTGTTAGGCGCTTGACGTGCAAGAAGATGGTATTATAGGCTGAATCCGTGGCTCTTCATCGTTCTTCCTGCTCGTTTGTACCATCAAATAGTTTTTGAATTTGAGCAACAGCTCCACTGTTAATGCAGGAGAGCTACTGTGGGACAGCCGTCAGTTTCGACCTATTCCCCTACCCGCACTTCTTCTACTTCTGTGACCTGCAGAATGAATAAGCTCTTTTACAAGGATTAAAAAAAAGTTTTTCGTTATGAACCTATGTTTCATTTTGTGTTGCGTTTGAGGTATTTATTTATTTCTCCACGGCTGTGAGATATCTTTTTGTTTGAAAGGGTTATAAGTCTGGTACGCTTTGCATCTGTCTGTGCTCACTGATGATGCAGCAACGAACATCCACTAGTATCAGTTGCACATATTCGCTTTATCGCAATTTGAATCATATTATCTCGACACCCAAATGGGGTGAAATACGCCCACCGGCCACGCGTGGTCACCATTTTAAGCAACATTTACATATTTTTTTTCATTTCTAAGAGTTCCCCTTTGGATGAAAGGTCACTCCTTTTCACATGATTATAATGGATTACGCTTTAGCAGATTTTGTTCCGATCTAATTTGTCCGCTTGAACTTTCTTTTGCGTCTGCGTTTGCATATTGACTTTTGTCTCTTTCTCGACACTGTTTTTTTTTT
>NW_027123017.1:3595-14069 GCF_001457755.1 Trypanosoma equiperdum
ATTAATTCATCTACACGAAATCCGGGTTCAATGGGCCGTGGATTCGGGAGAGGACTGAGGGTTGCCATCGTGACACACGCACAGGGTAAAAATACAGGCAAGAAAACCCCACGGGGTCTTCGGGGGTCGCGCCAAATAAAACGCAAGAGGTTCCAGCAGAAGCACGACGACCAGCTGAAGCTGGAGGAGTCTATGGGACTAGGGCCCGTTACTAAACGCGTCGCTGAGAAACCATTAGCACAACAAATTGCAGCTGTTCAGTTCCCGCATGTGATCAATAAGAGACAGAAGGGATTCAAACAGCTGCGCAAACAAATCATTCACGGAGTTAAGAGCATTCGGCGAAGACACGCCGAAAGGAAGAGGAAACAGGCGGGGAATTCCGACCCTGCCCGGGGACATGCGAGTTCATAGTGCGCTCGAGGACGTTCGAGACGCGCTATTGGTTGTATGAACGGGAGGTCAAGAGGCTTGTGATCTACAATAATAAATTGTACTTCTTCCCGTCCTTGTTGCATTTACATCTGCTGCTTATCACCGTCGTCTTGGTTCTGCTGACATCTATACCATCTTTTTGTACTCTTCTAAAAAAAAAAGTCGCAACTATGTCACAGGAGGGTGGGAAATCAGAACCGGACGCCAACGAAAAAGAGCAACGGAACCAAAAATTAAGGCTAGGCCTTGAGGCCATGTTCTGTGCTCAAGAGATACCTTCTGAGAAACGCACGGACATTGAAAGTGACGGCGAGGAAGTGCCTCCAAGCATTACTCGAGATGAAGATAGATACCGTCAGGTGGCGGAGGCTATTCTTAGGATTGATACGAAGAGCAAAATCATAGAGATAAATAATATTCGCCTGTTTTCAGTGGCTGAAATTGAGCTTGACAAGTTGACTGAATGCACATCCCTTTCCTTGCGCAAGAATCTCTTGCATGATCTTATTCCGTTTCCTGAGGACCTCGCCGATCGCCTTGATGAGTTGGATCTTTTCGACAACAAAATTCGTAAGCTGAACGATTTTTTTGAGACAGTAACAGTCCCTGGTGACCCGCCCACGACGAAAACACTCCCCAACGCATACAAATGTCTCACGAAATTGGACCTAAGTTACAATCAGATTCGTGAAATCGGTGGACTCGATTCCATCGGGGGTACGCTGAGAGAGCTTTATCTGGTCGAAAATAAAATTAAAGAGGTTAAAAATCTTGATTCTCTGGTGAACCTTGAGTTACTTGAATTAGGGGGCAACCGTTTACGTGCCATCGGTTCCGGGTTGGAGAAGTTGACGAAGTTGAAACAGTTGTGGCTCGGCAAGAATAAGATAAGTTCCATTGGTACCGCGCTTCACAAATTGGTTTCGCTAGAGATCCTTAGTTTGCAGGCAAACCGAATTACCTCTGTTGATGCGGAAAACTTCTTGGGAGCAAAGGCCAATCCTAATTTGAGGGAAGTATACTTGTCCGAGAACGGCCTTACTTCTGTTGGGAACGTGCGACACCTATCAACAATCAAAATTATCGATTTTAGTTTCAACTCGATATGTTCAATCGACGCTGAAGAGATCAATCCGCAAACCATGCCCAAACTTGAGGAGTTTTGGCTCACTGATGGAAATATAGCAGATTGGGAAGAGGTAGGAAAGTTAAGTGGCTTCACAAGCACTTTGAAGACCGTGTATCTTGAGCGTAACCCAATTGAAGAAGATAAGAGGTACCGCGACAAGGTATACATGTACCTGCCCTTCTTGGTACAGATTGATTCATGGCCAATTGTGAATAAGGGAAATCTTGAAGCTGATCGTAAGCGAAAAGCTTGATGTTTATGAATACCGTCGACATACTTGGATATGTATTTACGAGGTTTCTTCAGCACTGTTTGAGGTGCATTCCCGCGACACCACATAGTGGAGATCAACGGAAGTCAGACATGCGTACTAGTGACGCATACGGCGGCATACGCAGTGGTTGTTTCCATCTAACTACGTCTTTTCGGCACTGTCGTGTCATACTTACGACTCCCTGTGGCTTACCCGGATGAAGCGTTTCTTACCTTTGATTTATCCTTAACGCCTTTCTTTTCACATCTGTATGCACTCAGAAGTGAGCGGCTTTAGCTATAGCGTTATATTATATAGCTTGTAGTAAATAGAAGGAAGGATCTTATACCACGTGAACTGCGCCACCGCGACCAAACTCACCTACATCTGTACGCGCTGAGAGGGCATGCAGCAGGTTCCACCCGAGATTAAGGCAATGAGCGATCAGCTTCAAATGCTTCTCAAGGAAAACCAGGAGCTCGGAGAAAAGAAGGCGAAGCTAATTGATGCGCGCCAACGACTTGGTGCTCAAAAGTCTGAAAACGAAATAGTAAGGGATGAAATCAACCGACTAGAACCAGATTCCAAGGTATACAAGCTTATCGGACCGGCACTAATTCCACAGGACCAGAGCGATGCTAAGGCAATTGTACAGAATCGTCTTGAGTACATCAATGGGGAGCTCAAAAGGACGGACGCCGCTATTGCTGACCTAGAGAACAAGCAACGCAGCGGGCAACAAAAGTCTGAGGAACTATTCCGGAAGATGCAGGCGAAGCACTCACAAATCCAAAGACGTCAGCAGCAATCTTAATGGATGGCAAAGGTTAAGAAAATTTAACGTCCGCGTTTATGTCTTTTTAACTCAGTTATTATGCACTATTTTCATTTGGTTGGCCCCAATGCTGCTGTCTAGTTGTACTGTGTGTTTATTCACAAGGGAAAAGCGGTGCTCTTCCACAACCTTCACGTTCCACTCTTTATGCATTTTTTTAATCAACGATAGCATTTAGTGGGAAGGTCGTCGTTTTTATCCCCTTATTGAACGTTATCTTCGGTTAATCTGATGGAAGGGCAAAAGTACGACTGGGCGAATGCGCATGCCCGGTTATGGACTTCATTTAAGAAGTCACAAGAGAGCAACGATACACCCACTGCCAGGGGGGATATCCGCATGCACTCTTCACCGACAGCTCCTTCTGTTCATCTAAGAAACTCTGCTGCTGTTCGTGATATCACAACGGCAGTTCTAGCAGAGGCAATGGGACGTGGAAAAGCTGATGAACCTGTATTTACCGAAGAGCTAGAAGCCCGCATCGTTTGGCTGTTGGAAAATGAGGGAGTGGATTCTCCCATGCGCGATTTGTTGGGGGCGATTATGCATTTGAAGAAGCGGATAGAGATGAGAGGTGGCGAGGTTGCGATCACAAGTTCTAGAGTAGCTGACATAGTTGGCGAAACTCTGTATCACCTAACCGGAAGGAAAGTATCTGGCCATGTGAATGAGGGTGCTAGTACGGGCAAAGACTTTGATGACGTCAATGAGAGCCCTTTCCTCAAAGTTCTCATGCAGGTTGAGAAATGTAAGAAGACCGCGCGGAAACTTGCGGAGAGGAATGGGATATGCAAAAGTTATGATAGCGAGTCATCGTTGGGGGAAATACTTGATATGATGAGCTCTTGCAGACCCTGTGCTGTGGAACGAACCATAGATGAGGATAACAAGGAGACGTTACGACAAGTTATGGACATACTTGGGGCATCCCCAGGGGTCCCAGTAGGCCAAGCACCTTCCCTGACGCTAAAGCTGACGAAGGACTTAGAATTTGCTAGAAGGGACGTTCATACCTGTTCTGCTCTTCTTCACCAATATGAGAAGGCTGCAATGTCCCGATTTAGCTCGTGCGGCGTTGTGTCGCCGCCTACAGTGGAGCAGGAACGGGCAATATTGCTGTCGGACAGACCTAATGTAAGCGTTTCTTCTAACGATCAGTGGATCGAAAGGGAATTCAAAGATGTGATATCCATTATGACACAAGTAAATCAACGTTTTCATTTAAACATCGTCCCA
Organism: Trypanosoma equiperdum; assembly: GCF_001457755.1. Lineage (NCBI taxonomy): Eukaryota > Euglenozoa > Kinetoplastea > Trypanosomatida > Trypanosomatidae > Trypanosoma > Trypanosoma equiperdum. Next base: position 7,484 of record NW_027123017.1, read on the forward strand.
AATCATCTTAGGGGGTGGCCAACGAGCTCTTCAGCCGAGGTTGTTTTCGACCATATGCGCACGTCTCTCGAGTCTGCTAGGGATATGATAGCTGCGCTAGCGGAGAGGGAGCAGGAGGTTCGGTCAAAGCTGGCCGAAATAACACGAAAACTAAGGCACAGTGACGACCGCAGTGCGAGCGAGTGCAGTGACGATAGATTCTCGAGGAAGCTGTCAGATGACACCGTCGTAAGTGGGCACAGCACTGCTATCGAGATGGCTCAGCATTTGGGTTTGTTGGTAGATCACCAGCTCAAGAAAGAGGAGAATGTAAACCAGGAGTCTTTGCAGGGTTACAGAAAGAAAATGAGGGAGATACTGATGCGAATTCTCCGCTGGCTGCCTGATGGTGATGGTTCGTCGCAGGGGGATACTGACCCAACGTGTTTGTCACCGACCAAAGCGCCGCAGGATGAGGACGCATTAGCGGGATATGTGGAATCTGTTGTGCAGCGCTTCGCCGCGCAGTCAAATGTTCCAGACACCCTTGTACCCCATATAAGGGAGTTGTGTACCAATGTTTCTCAGCTAGCTGACAGTCTTGCATGTGGAAATGTTCAGTGCATTGACGACTCAACGATGACAACACTCCTCAGCACAGTGGACCAACTGCGGCGATGGGTACTGGGGGAGCGTTGTGACACCCGTTCCTCTGCGGACAACGCGCTGATTCAGCAGTGTTTGTGCGAGTTGGCCCAGCTACTTCCTACGGGAACGTCGCCCAGTTCGTGTGAAGGAGCTGTTGAAATTGAGCCCCCTGTGAATAACTTACTGGAAATGGTGCAGCTGCTGAAAAGGCGACAGGAACAGTGGGTTCAAGAACAACACAAACATCAGGCTTCAGGTGCAAATAGCCGAATGGAGAAGGCCCGCTTGGAGGAAATCGTGCGGGAGGGTGGGAAACAGCTCGTTAAGCGGTGCAAGGAGATACTACTCATTTCAGCTAACTCTGTGGAGGCTGAGGCCGTTATCAATGCCCTTTCTGACGAGCTCACGGATGACGTCCCCGCCGTGAAAGACTGCGCAGTCGATGCAGCACCAGGTAATAACCAGGGGAGTACTGGAGCCCATTCGATAACTTTGGCGACTACCGTATTTCGGGACCTGGACGAGCGCATGAAACTCATCAAAACGCGATACCACCGGCTGCAGCATGCCTACGAAGCAAACAAGGTGCGGCTCGATAATCTAATTCAGTCCAATATCCCTCGTGGGAAGCGTTGGGCGCGCATATGCAATACAGTGGGGGCGCTTTGCCGTGCCGTGGGTGTTGAAGAGCTCGCTTTTCGCCTTGAGCATGATGGCCGACCAGAGTCCCTGCAATCACCCTCTGCTCCCACCGCATCCGCATCTAATACTACTTCACCTGCTGCTGTGGCTTCGGCATTCAAGCAAACACTCCGGGCTGACCTTACCAAATCGGATGCGGGGCAGTCGGTTACTGACGGGGAGTTGCTTGAGGCACTGAAGCTCGTTGAATCGCGGCTCAAAGATAATACAGCTCTCTGTGATCGTGTAAGTCAGCAGTCACGACTACTCTTGTTGCAGGAGGAGCGCAAGCAGTGGCGCGAGGAAGTGGTGACCTTCCGTCAGGCTATTCAGGTAATTTTGCAGCGGCTGGCAGAAGCGGGGCAGCGGATCAAGCGGTCACTTTATCTCTTGGGTACAGATGAGTGTGCAGAGGACGATGTGGTGGAGACGGTGCTGCGGGAGCAGGAATGCCGTGACGATGATAAAAGCCGATTAAAGCAACGGCAAGACGAAGGTGATGGCGGTGACCCAGACAGTGAATGGAACGGAGCCGACGAAGAGCGTCTACAGAAGCAACAGGAGGTGAATGAGGAGGCGCTGGCTGTGCTGCTTCGGAAGTTTGGTAGATGGGCTACTCGGCTGCATGAGACGACTGAGGATCATCTGCACACTCAGAAAAAGTTGGTGAAATACTTCGCTGCTGTTCACCGGTTCTTTTGCAACGCAAATGTGGCTCCCCCAAATTTAGATTCATGCACCGAAGCGCTTCTGGACATCGACACAACACTCATGCACTTCGCTGATGGGATATTACCGGTTCTCGATCGTGCCATCGACGCCGCCCAGTCCAAGAGAAAAAAGAGGACCGGAGTTACCAGTTGTGGTAATAAAGCGCTACTGAACATTCTTAACAGCGGAAAAAGCAGCGCTGATACCGGTGATAGTGAAGCATGTAGAACAGTTACCGGTGAGAAGGATGATGCGGATGCGCGAAATGAGGTGATGTCGCTGTTGCTTCAGAATGCGCCCGCTGATCGTATTCTTCCCGCAGACCACCGAATTACACGACTGTACGAAATGGTGGGAAAGTTGCGCACAATGGTGTCCGGTCTGTTAAGTGTACGCTACTTAGCCATCCCTGTTGCGGTCGGAAACCGGGGCAGCGGTGGAAACAGTGATGAATTGGTCTTCGCTGATGGCTTCGGTGACGATGACTATATTGAACTAGATCTCAATACGCTGCGGGCCGTTGGTGGGAAAGGTAGCAAGGAGGGTACTGCTGGAATTGAAGGCGATCATAACAGCGGCTCAGGGGCTGCGGCTAACATAGAGTCGAAGGGAAGTGATGGTGCAACCTATGTGTCTGACGAAAAGCTTCTCCGCATAGTGGAGTCAAACGTGACCGCTGTTTACCAGGCTTTGGCGAAGTTTAGTACCGATTACAAGCTCGCCGCCATCTTATTGCAAAAGGACACGGAATCGATGCAGCATTTCATCGCTGAAATGCTCAAGTATTACATTGAACTCGATGTGAAGCGAGGCTTTGGTCAGGACCCCGAAATGCTTCGTGAACTTTACATACTTATCCATGAACGTGCTAAGCGGCAACGCGGGTGCTACTTCTTCAGTCGCGTGGGTGGCGAGGGACCTTGCGTTTGGTCAGCTGCCCTTGAGCAGTTAAGTAGTGGCTTCATCGGCATCCTGGAAAAGCTTCACAAACGCACTGAAACAGCTGCAGAACTGCGTGAATTAGTTGATGACGTGGTGGATATTTGTGCTATGTATGTTAATTGGGTGGATACAACTGGAGCTACTATCACTTCCCTTCATCCCTTACCAGAAGATGTTTTGACTGCTTGCATTCGCCAGGATGTTGTTGCAGAAGAGGAGGTGATGTCTGTAGTTGAGGGAAATCAGTTGCAGCCACATGGTAACCAGAGTTGCGATAGGTGCAGCGATGCACGGGATGAACTTGAGGTTGAAGATGTTCGTGATTCAGGGGAGGAGGTGCCGAAACCACCGCTTCCACCTGGCCATTCCCGCCCAAAAGTGTCTCATTTCAAGAAGGATGACATCGTGCTTAAAGTAATCGCCCATATGTTTCAAGTGGCACAAGAGGTTCTTTCTCTCAGTGGTAGCAACAGTGAGAGAACACAGCAACTAGAAGAGCAGCTACAACTTCTACGCGAGAGTGTCGCTGTTGCGGAACAGGGAAGGGACAAGGCTTTATCCGAAGCTGCAGTGTCACGCGCTGAGCTCCGACGGTGGAGGAGGCAACACCATGTGCCAGATGATCAGCTTCAACCACCGCCCCCGCTGCCCATAGTTCAACAACATCAACAGGAGAAGAGGCCGAGCGGGTTAGAAAGACCGGTGTCACCGTCTCCAGTCACAACCATCACCATAGATGATGAAGGCATTCACCCCGGCGTGGGCCGGGCTCCTCCGCCGAGTGCTGTTGCTCCTGGTAGGGACGACGCTCTTTTGCACGTTGCAGAGGTAATGAAGGAATTGACTGACGAGCTGCGTGGTGTTTGTGGGCGCCGTGGCTCGGACATATCTTACCCTCCCGTGGCAACAGTTCTGGACTCTACATCGAAAACGCTAACGGCGTCGGAAGGCTCAAGGCGAAGGGTTATGATGGATACTGAGAGTGATTTTTATAGTGGAGCCTCTGTTTCCACTGCCGCATTTCAACGGGGTCTTGCAACAAGGGGATCTACGGCAGGGGCGCCCTTGGTGAGGGAGCAAAAAGGAAATGCCATGCAATATGGCAAGAGTTCTCCATCTTTCGCTCCTCCCACCACTCCACCACGTTCAGGTAATAAGGAGCTGTCCCCCATGGGTGAGATGAGTGCATCGCCCCCGTCCTTCCAACCACCATCACAAGGTCTGCAGACACAGCAGCGACCTCAGGGCATCATTCAATCCTACGACGAAGGAAGACACTCACCAGCAGCAAGAGACACAGTTGTCTTAGCTTCTGGGGGGACGAAGTACACAACCCGCGCTCCATCTACCCAACACTACAGATCACACAGTGAAGGTGTGAATGCCCACGAGCGTGATGTGTCCACCAGGCAGCGGCATGCCGGTCGCTCCCGAGGAGGCGCTGTCAGCGATATGGTTGGTGGCCTGCAAACCAAGTCAGACGGCAGGAGGACGACATCCGCGACTCGGGCCCCTGTAACCCGGACACCTCCATCGCTGTCAGCGGCTTTACGTGGTCAGTCGCCCCAAGCAAACCCTCGAACACCAGTCAGGGTGGCTGCGTCACCGTCCTCACTGTCATCGGCAAATGCTGCAGCGCCAACGGCAGCAGCACCAATTCGTCGTTCTTCGCCACACTCCCGGAAGTATCGGGACGGGATGGAAGAGTTGATGGATGGCCTTTACGCCAATTATCACGCATACCATGACTGCGTTTGTGGAAACCAGCCAAAGGGACACCATGGATCTGGGGTCTTGAAATCCACGAACCGGCCAGCTGCGGTGGTAGCCAGTAGACAGCGCGCCCGAAACCGGAAGCCCGGCACCACTGGAGATCGTTACTGTGAAAACGTCAAGCGGTCCCCCGGTGGCTCGCTGTCTGTTCGCACCACCGTGTCAGGAAAGTCGTATGCAGCTGGCGGTGGACAAGCCCGGCCTCGTAGCAGTAATGAAGAAGACTACACCCTGCATATGAGTTCCTTGCATAACACCGGTAGTTCCATCGTTATTTCACCGGACAGTACCGCCGCGTACCCCGATGTTGGGGATACAGACGCTTCGCGCCGCGGCCGCGACCGGCGCCAGATCGGCAATGAGGCGCAAGGGCTCTTTTTTCGTGGATTAGAACGTGAAGAGTCGCTGCGCGGCCCCGCGAGACCAGTTATCTCTGGCACTCGATCGCCATCGCGTGCACGCGATGGCGGAGGATTGAGGGGGATATTGAAGCAACAGCACCACCAAAGGCAATCAACAGTGACGCCCACCCGCAGGGTGAGCTCGTTAGGGTACGGTGTTAACGACTACGCCCATGGTGCTAATTCAAAACAGCTGCTAGATGTTGTAGCTCGGACAAAGGTGGGGAAACGGGATGAGTTCTGACGTTCCCCTTCGTTTACCCCCCTGAGGCGGACGAAGAACTAAAGTCGAGAGGGTGGCGGCGCTATGAAGTATGCTGCTCTTCTTTTAGTCTACCTTTGTGCCGCTGTGGTGGCTGTTCGTCTGGGCTCTGCGCGGGCAGTGTTGTTCTGCTGTCTTTTTTCCTTTAAAAGAGGATGGGTCAAGCAGTACCCATAAAGAAAAAAAGTGAGATATCGATAGGGTTGTGCAGATCGTCGGGTAGGGTGGGGCATGGCGTTGCAGCACGTACGTTTGCGTGAGAGGTTACATGACGGTGAAATAGATACGTATTTGCATCGCATTCCTATGGAATGCAACATAGATATGCCGGGCATTTGACACGAAGAAACGCAAAAGGTCCTGAAGGTGTTCGTATATGGTGCGTGTAAAGGGCCAATGCAAGACAAAACTCCACGGGTACATATTGTGCAGTTTTGAGTGAACGGATGACCATAAGAGTTCGTTGCCCCCATAATGGTAAAAGCACAAACGAAACTGTATTAATGTGACTCGTACCGTTTGAACGTTTCACATTATTACTTTTTCCTGTCCCTCTTTTCCATTGCTTATTCTTGTTTGTGCTGCTGTTGTCAAAAGGATCCATAGAGCCCCCAAATTATTTTCTTTTTAAAAGCTATCGCTGCTGTTTTTCTCCAACGAGTGAAGTGCACGTGGCCCAAACAGTTTCTCGGCTGCTTGGGCGTCAGGCCAAGGGAGGTGAGCAGGCAAAAGGAGTTGCTGAGAAAGTTGAAGTGAGCACAACACGCCACGTACGTTTGTGTGCGGTTATCTCCCCCTCTTTTACAATTGGAAGTGATCACCTCCGTGCGTTAGACGTTTTTATTGTGCTCCGTGCTTTGCTCACTCCCCTCATCGTCCCCCATTTATGCATATAAATGCGTCCCTTCCTTTCCAATTCGACGGTCAGCTCGAACAACTGTCAGACGTGTGCGTGTGTAGAGAGTTGCAGTTGGTACTTTCTGGTGCGAGTGAAGTAGTGCTGTTGTTTACAACTCCCACACATTTTTCTGAATTCATGCACAATAGTCCCACATAGTACAGCTGGGGTGTAGTTTGAGCTGCTAAGGTGCGTAGCGTGAGAACGGGACATTCACAACGGTAGTAGAGCGGTAAAGGCGTAAACAAGTACGTAAATAGAAGAAGGGCACGTATCGGCGGGGGGGGGGGG
>NW_027123017.1:14088-23644 GCF_001457755.1 Trypanosoma equiperdum
ACGCGCAACGGCCACAAATGAGGAAATATCATCTATCCCCATTGGTGTGGGCGACCACTGTGCATCCGTCAGAGTTGACGGCTGTAAGCCATCCTGCGCTGCCTTTGAGTGGTTGCTACTGTGTCAGCCGCAGGCACCGCTTGACAATAGCAACCGTTCTTTCGAATATCCGAGGCATGGCAGACGAGACAAGTGATATCACATCAAAGCTGGTTTATGCTCAACGCAGGCAGGAGGACGCAGTAGCGTGGGCAATTAAGGAGAAGGAGCTATTAGCCGCCAAAGCCAAGCGTCAGTTGGAGGAGGAAGCGTTGCAGCAGCGGGAGGAGCGCAAGCTGGAGGCATACACAACGGAGTTGGAGCAAACTGCCGGCCCTGAGGTTGCCGCTGCTGCGCGGCAGCGCATCCGTGAAGAGTCGGACACTAGTGTGCCATATACTCGTTCTGTTGACGCATTTGGTGACAAAAGTGTAAAGTTACAGCATTCCTTTTCGGGGCTAGCTGACAACCGCATCATTATGTGGTGGGAGCTGCTCTACTGGAATTACATCCGCTTCTTTTTCACGCAGGAACGCCTCATCGCGAAGGACCGATTTGGTAATAAGTTTACCGTCACATGGCAGTTCCAAAAGGGGCGGGAGGAACAGCGTCGCATGTATCGCAAAGATAGCAACAAGAAGCACCTCCCGTATGGGACACTGGCCACAGACGATAGGTTATGGGAGCGGTGGATGCGCGGTCACCGCGGAGACCCACCCAGTGTGGCAGAGGAGGAGCATAGTCGCAGCTACAAGAAGTCGTACTTCGGTCCCATGATCTTAGATGATGAGGAGGTGGAAGACGCACTCATGCGCATAATGGCCCACATGAACCGCTCGCAACAAACCTTTCAGGAGCTTGATGATGATCAGGTTTACGGGGATGCCCACAGGGCCACGAAACCATTGCGACAAACTGAGCACAACCCACAAACCGAGTACACTCAAAAGGCGAAGAGCGGTGCTACGTGGACCCTTGGCTTTGTTCGTGGGGATCTTTTTTACAATGAAGAGGAAGTTGAAGTGATGCGGACTGAGTTGGGCCACGTTTTCCGTAACATGGCGTGGCAAGAGCTTGAGTACAAACGTCAAGTGCGGATGAATAAGAAGCAGCACCCTGTACGCAAGCCCACGTCAGATGATCCAAATGACCCAGATGGTGAGCCATTTGCTCACTACTGGGAGAGGACAGACCTGGGTATTCCATACCATGATGCCGTTCCGGACCTCACCACTCCGGAGCTGGAGCGGCTCCGAATTGAGGCTGATCAGTTAGAAGACGAGCGGCTGGCGATTCGGAAGGAGTTGGGTTTGACGGACTTAGGTGACATTAGGGAAGGTCGCAATCCCATTGACAAGGACGGCGCCCGGGAGCCATTTCAGCCTCCACCCGTCTCAACGCGATGGAGGCCCAAGTGCTGGGAGGAGGCGTGGGGAACGGGTGCGGGGAATAAATGGTAAATGCTTGCTTAATTAAACGTGCACTGTTCTTGTGCGGGTGCGGCTTGCGAGAGTGTGTGCACACACCTTAACGCGTTCGTATTTAAATTCGCCCGGTAAGGGAGCTCTTTATTTAATCACCACCGTCACAACAGCGACAAATGACATACCTCTCATAACGAAGCAACGGGCGCACGCACTTATGCATTTGCTTTCCTACTTTCGCTTATTGTTGTTATTGTTGCTTTTTCCCCCCATCGCTTGACTTGTTCGCTTGTGTTGCTGTTAAAGGGAAGGAATACGCAAATAAAGGGTAGAGAACAGGTGATACACAGACAGAGTTGCTTTTATTTAGTATTGGGTGACGTGGGTGGAGAAGGTTCCGTTAACACTCTAGACAGGTACGGGAAAGGAGGTTCGAAGAAGGCTGGTAGGAGTTGGAAACGACATCGATCTGAGCGTTCTGTTTGTAGCTGCTTTCTTCTTTAATACTGTGTCAGTGCCCCTGGGGGAAAACTAGCGAAAAGAGGCAGGTACGTCAGTAGCTACACTATATTATTATAATGGGGCGAGGAATTCTGAACTTCAACGTGTATGATGGTTCCCTCGAGGCCATTGTCCACGGCTACAAGGACGGGTTTCTCCGTCCAGAAGAATACGCCAGTTTGGTCCAGTGTGACTCACTGGGTGACATGAAGTCACAGTTGCAGGTCACAGATTATGGTAATTTCCTGCAGCATGATGGGCAGGCACAGTTGAGCGCCCGAGTTATTGTCGAGCGTGCACAGGAACATTATGCGAAACAGTTGCGTGAGCTAAGGTCTTGGGCGGCGCCACCGCTATCCCACTTCCTCGATTTCATCACGTACGAACACATGATCGCAAACGTGCTGAAGCTCATCATCGCAAAGCGCAGTGGGCGTGACGGCATGCAGTTGTTGACCCGCTGCCATCCTCTCGGCTGGTTCCCTGAACTTGCCAGTTTAACCGCTGCGGCTGACGTGCGTGAAATGTTTGAGGTGGTTCTGATTGACAGTCCAGTCGGTCGTTTCTTCAACGCCAACGGTGGCCTGGAGAGTGATCTGGATGAGCTGTCTGTGGAGTACATCCAGGGCATGCTAATGAAGAACTACTATGAACAGTTCTACGATCTCTGTTGTGAACTGGGTGGCGCAACTGCGGAAGTAATGTGTCCACTACTGGAGCTTGAAGCAGACCTGACAGTGCTAAGGAGTACTGTGAACACAATGGGCGTTCCCGACATCCATGCAACTGACAGGCGGCGGCTGTTCCCGAGTTTTGGGTCACTGGTCGACATCCACGACGATATCGCGGAGGCTGAGAGCGTGGAGCAGCTTCGCGAGCGAGTCCGGCGTTTTGGACTCATGCATGAACTGCTTGATGACAGCCGGTACAACTCTACTTCCTCTTCTTCTGCTAAGGGGGGTAACAACAACAGGGGCAATAATGCCGTTAGTGGCGCTGCATCTGGCCAAACTGGAGCTTCTGCGGCAGGTGCCTCTTCGTTGGAACGGCGGTTTGTGGAGGTGACTGTGGCCTTGTATAGAGATGCTCTCAGTCGACAGTTTCAATATGGTGTTTTCTACGCGTGGGCCAAACTGAAGGAGCTTGAGGTTAGTAATTTGCACTGGATTGCCGACTGCATCGCACAGGGGATGATGCACCGCGTAGATGAGTACGTGAGCATATTTTAAGCAGGCCGCGGAGACGAATCTCCTTTTTTTTTTTTTGATCTTTCCTCCGTGCGGTTGCGCTTATGTGCACATACGTGCGTGCATAATTTCTTTCGCACTATTATTGTTGAGGTTGAGGCTCCCACGGCTTCTGAGCATCATCCACACCAGCGCTGTTTCCTTGCCTTCTTGCTTGGCCTTTAGCTTTACTTTCGTTCCCTTCCGCTTCATTCATTCATTCATTCGTGCTGTTATTGTTATTGTTGCACATCTGCATTATCTCGTTTATTGGCCCTGCCGATAATGTCTGCGGTGTGCCGGTATATATATATATATATGTAAATGTTGTGGGACTGTGAGAAAAGACGTGGTGGTGACTGATGGATGAGTGAAATGCCAAACTAAACACTTGTGTCATCTGCAGGGGGGTTGCTGTGATTTCCTTCTTTTCCTTTGAGGTTAAATGACTCCCTAAATGCATGAGGCAAACTGTTGTGTGAGCGTTGAATTAGTTTGGTGTTGTGACCCCACTCCAACGTGCTTTGAATTCTTGGTGAGTGCCTGTTTTTTTTCTTGCTCTTTTGTATCGGTTTGGTGTCACTTTTAAAGGTTCTTCTTCATTGCCATCTTTACTATGATGATCGCCGTTGCTGAGTGTCTGTCCGTGTTAACGGTGTTTGAAGTGGGGGTTCATATGTTCGCACGGGAGGTGTAGCGGGAGGGGGGCAGCAGAAAGGAGAAAAGGAAGGAAGGAAGGAAGACTTAAGTTGGGAGTTTGGGGAGCTTAACTGAAATGAGGAGGATATGTGGCCTGCCGTCAATTAGCTGCATCAATTTCAAGTGTGAAGAGAGAAAAGGTTCCATTGGGATTTGAAGAGTGGGTTGAGGAGTAACAGGGCAAGCGGAGGGGGGGGGAAAGCTCAAACAAACGAAGAGAGAGAACGGGAAATCAGAAAGTAAAAACAAGGTAACGTGTGCTTTCACGAGGTGGGGTCGCATGAGCCGTCGTATCCTCAGGGGGGGGGAGAGGACGAGAGATTTATTTTTTAAACCTCCTTTACATGTGTAACAGGTCGTGGTTGGGAGTGAAACCCATTTTGTTGGGAATCATTTGTTTACCTTCATGAGTCAAACTATCTCCGAACTGATTCTGTGGTGTTTTTCCTCCCTTGCGCCACGTCTGATAAAACAAGATGAAGGAATTGAAGGGTTCAGAGGGAGATGATGTGCCTCGACACCAAGAGATATTTAGGATAATGGCTCAAATGCCCCTGCTTATTCCTGAGGGCGCAGGGAAGGCCCGATGGAATTTGAACTCACCGGGAGATGTTCCGTTTTGTGTCACACATTTGACTTTTTTTTTTCTTCCTCTTCCTTCCTTTTTGCTTCGCTTCTATTCGCTATTGGGTGCAACTTCACACGCACAGGATGTCCTTCCCTCCGCTTTCTTGTCATCCTCTTACGGTGCAAATAACGCACGTGCTACCTTTTTATTTTGGTACTTGTCACCAGTCCCTTCCGTTTGTGATTTGCTCCGCTTTCGGATTTGCCGCGCTACTATCCACACAAGAAGGATGACTGCTACTGTTGTGCGTAAACACATCATTGTGTATTTAAAGCTACACAGATGCATATGCTTAGCCATTTTTGTTTGCATACCAGAGGCCTGTACTATCACTTGCATCTGCCTCGTCTACTGTTATATCTCTTTTTGTGCCCCGACGGAAACATTCGGGCCTTTCTCTCTAAACATACAACGAAAGAAACATCCCCACTCATTTTCCACCCAAACGGAGAAAACAAAATAAGGGGAAGGGAGTCGTTACCTGACAGGGCCAAGCGGAAGTGTGCTGACGATAAAGGGAAGAAGAAGTCTAAGGAAAAAAAGAAAAATAGTGCGTACTGCACCTCCAGCGAGGGGAAGGGACACAAAACGCAAGGGATAACACCGCAGCGCACGGCTGTAAGTGACTTGTCCCGCAAATTCAACCGGAGGAAATGAGGACGTTCTTTTCGCACGTCATGGGCGCATGGAAGTCGAAGCGGCAATTACCCCGTGCCGAGGTCGACTGCAGTGATTTAATCAAAAGCTTCCCACAGGCTCCAACTACAGCAGAGTTGCGGCAGGTGGTGCATCGGCGTTTGTTCGGTTCGGTCGGTCCCGCGAGCAGTGAGGCGGAAGCACTGCATCGGGAGATGGGCATTCGCCACACCGTTTTTGATCTGCAGTATCGGTGCGGTGCCAGCGGGCGCTGCTGTTGCTGTGAAAGGATTGAGCCGAGTGATGGACCGCACATGGCCACAAGCGGCGGCCATGTATCTGATAATTCTAAGATGGGCCCCACTTCCACCACAACATCCGGCACCAGTGATGCGGCTTCCATGCTCAGCATGACCATAAAGGGTAGTAGCGTGTGCCGTTTCCCCCGTTGCTTTGCCATGCGGCCGATAACCAAAGGCGCGGAGGTGCTTGCAGTACGTCTCGCTTATGAAGTCGATGATGCCCCTACACCGAAAATTCGGGGGTTGATTAAACTAGCTCGCGAGGAGAGGTTGGCGGCGGCTGTTCACGGAATTCAGCAGTTAGTTGATGCAGAGATTCGTTTGGCGGCAGGTGGTCGCGTATTGAGCAGCGCTTTTCAACTTCAACATCAGTACAGTGATGCTAGCGCCACGAGCATTGGCTGTCATGTTGGTTTCAATGGAGGAGGAGGTGGTGATAGTGGCTATTACTCTTATAGTGCAGGTGGTGAAGCTTGCGAGGTGAGCCCCGCCGCATTGAAGTACGGTAGTGAAAGCGCTGTGGGAGGAGGTGGAGTGAATCCTCTGTTAGAAGAGGCTGCACTGCGGGAGGAGATCGTGTCGTTGTACTTATGGAGGGCGTCATTGCTGGTAAACATGCGGGAGGATGAGCGGGCGGTGTCTTCACTGTTGAACTTAGCTGCTCTGCTGGCACCAAAGAGCAACACGCGTACCAACCATAACAGCGACGATACGAAACAGCAGCCAAATCGAGATGAAGGACAGAAGGAAGAACAGTTCCGGCAACTTCAGCAGGATCGACTTCGACTGTACACCTCTGCTGCCTCCTGGGCAGCACTAAATGATATGGAGGTGATTTACTACCGTTCACTACTCAAGCGGTATGAACCCTTCCCGCTGGCTGAGACGTTTGCCCATGACAGGCCGTTACTGTTAAAACGTGTAGTGGAGGCATGCCGCTGCGACAATGGTGGTTCTCTTAACTGTCCTAATGGCGTCAACAGCGGCAGTTGTAGTTATAGCAGTGTTGCGGATGCAGAAACTGTTGCATACATCACGGAGTGTATAGCACATACCGTTTTCGCAAAGGAGGTGACGGCAACTGTTTCGCGGGCTCAAGCGGCGCAACAACATGGAGACCTTACTGAGGATCCTATGCGGAGTCTCTGCCTTCCATTCGCACTACGGTACTACAGGTTCTACGTTGGTGGTGCTTTCTGGGAGCACTTCTTCCGGCTCTTGTGCATGCCGCCCATACCCCCGTCAGGACGCAACGAGGAAGCGGAGCGGTTGGGTCTCACTCCTAATTACGTGCTGGATGCCGTTGGGAGATCTATGCTACTACATCATTTAGTAATGCTCCACGAGGTACGGGAGAGGGAAATTGCTGACGGCACGGTGGCTTCAACCATACGGGAACTACATAAGGAACAGAGTCTGGCCGCAGCCGCATCTGCATGTGAGAGCAATGGGGACATGGGGGGATGTGGTGATTCGGGTGTGCCAGTGCATCCCGCGCATTATGAACATGTTTTAACGGATCGAGAGCGGGCGGTTGCTGTCACGCGATTGAGGGAGCTGCTGATTGTGGGCCGCGGTTACGAGTCCGTTCTCTCAGGTAAGGGAGCCAACAATAACGACACCGGTAGCAGCGGGAACAGCGCAGGCGGAAATAACGGCGACGGTGACGGGGGCAGCAACAACAACAAAACTAGCGTCTGATGTAATTTGTAATGTTAGCGTCGTCAACAGCGCTTGTATAGTGCATACATGCACGTATGCGTGTGTGTTTATTTGAAAAGAAAGTATGCAAACTCTTGTTACGCCCTATTATGTCACCCCTTGGAGAGTTTCTTCCACATAACTGGAGGCCACGGCATACTTTCAACTCGACTGATACATCTGTGACCTCTTTCGTGCTATTTGTTTTTGTATTTGCTTTTTTGTTTTCCTTCCATAACCGTTCTGTTCAGTCTTTGCTTGGACACATTGTTAAATATTTTATACCTGTTGTCACGACAACTACTGTCATGAATTTGCAGGGACTCTGATGCTGGTGTTGTCGCCAAACGGGTCTGCTTATTTCCTCTAAGTTCTCCCTAATGTTGATCTACTAGCGTTTCCCCCTATTTTCACCTTCTTTCCACTTTTTTTTTTACCTATTCGTATAGACGGATATCTACGCTCACACCTCACAACGGGATTAAAACAAACATTGGGAGTAAATCTTGGTAAAACCCCCGACATAATTGCGTGCATACGCCTCGTCCCTTTTCCCTCAAATAATTTCCGGTTGTTGGTGCTATTGTTGCTATGCATATATCATACTGTTCCTTTCCTCATCACCCTTCTCCCCATAGTGCTCTCCTTTGTTTTGTTTTATTTGTTTCTTTTTTTTTTCTCTTTGTAAAAGAGATATACGTATCGCACCGTTATCCTTTCATTTATGTTACGTAGTTTGGTGCACTCGTCTCGAACGCTTTCCCTCCCCGGCACGCATGTTGCCCCAACATGTATTGTTTACACTCCACCGCCTACTCTTCCCCGAGGCACCACCGCTTCATTTGATTGTACCGCCGCTGGTGTGAGAGCCATCAGCCTCGTCGGTAGCGGACTTCGCAGATGTGGCGTGTCGGTGTCAAGCGGGTGCGGGGTTAGTGCCACTTCGTTGGGTGGCACCTTCAGAATGTACCACTCCGGTAGTGCCGGTGCAGGCGGTTACAACTACTCCCAGCCTCCGTCTCCATACGGCGGTGCTGCCTCGAATTACATGGGAGGCGGATATTATGCTGGAAGTGGTGATCCCAACTATTCTATCGACAATAACAGCAACGCCGTTGCTGCAGGTAGCGGTGGGAACGCTGGTGGTGGCGCTGGTGGTGGCGGTCCTGTTGGTTCGGGTCGACTGCCGTTTGTGTCCCGCCCCTTCCGTTCCCCTGTTCATCCCTCCTCTTTCATTGAGCGAGTGCCGCGTAACACTATTTTGAACATTGTCCCACAGGGTCGTCAATATGTTGTGGAGCGTCTCGGGCGGTACCACCGCACATTAGACCCCGGTTGGTGGTTTGTGATCCCGTTTGTGGATAAGATACGGTACGCGTACAGCGTAAAAGAGCAAGGTATCGAGATACCAAACCAATCAGCCATCACATGTGACAATGTTATGGTTGAGATTGATGGTGTGCTCTTCCTTCGCATCGTGGACACGTGCAAGGCCAGCTACAACATTGAGAATCCCATTTACAATTTGCTCAATCTAGCACAGACAACAATGCGGAGCGAGATTGGACGACTTGACCTTGACACTCTGTTTCGCGAGAGGGCGTCACTCAACAAGAACATCGTTGAGGTGCTTCGGAGTGAAGCAGCAGATTGGGGAATCGAATGCAAACGCTATGAGATACGCGACATCACTGTCAGTGAGTTGGTTCGGCGCTCTATGGACCTGCAGGCCGATGCGGAACGACGTAAGCGACAACTGATATTGCAGAGTGAAGGTGAGGCGCAGGCGGGGATTAATCGGGCGGGAGGACTCCGGCGAGCGCAGCGACTTGCTGCACGGGCACAAAAATATGCCACGGTTCTTCGCGCAGAGGCGGAGGCGGCGGCGATGGCATTAAAGGCGGATGCGGTCGGTCGCAGTGTTGGGACGGTTGCCAATGCATTTAATGCATCACCAAATCCCCAAAGTTTCCGTGACGCGGTGGCGCTACGGGTGGCGGAGGAATATATTGAGAAGTTTGGGGAGCTTGCGCGGCGGTCCAATACTGTGGTGCTTGGTGGTGGAGGTTCAGGGCTGCCGGTTAGTGACCCCGCTGCATTTACAGCTCAGGCACTTTCGGTATTCCGTGCCGTCAGCGATAGTTGTGGTGGTAATGTTGGTGATGCGAAGGTGCCAGCAGTCGGCGCAGACCCGAACATTATGAATAGCAGTTTGGGCTCAGGTGTTGGTGGTACCGTTGATAGCAATAGCGTTGACAACAATAGCAGTAGTGATAGTACCTCTGATGATAATAATAATAATAGTAGCGGATTTAGGTAGCATTAGTGGAGGTAGTGCGCGGCGGGAGGGGACCATGATTTTGCATAGGCGGATGCGGGAGTCTTTTTTTTTTTTTTTTT
>NW_027123017.1:23674-27036 GCF_001457755.1 Trypanosoma equiperdum
CTGTCATGTTCTTCTAATCTCGGTCCCTTCCCGCGCTCTCATTATTTCATGGAAGTTTAGGCAAAGACTCGGCAGGTTCTGTTTTCAACGTTTCGTCACCTAATTCCAAATTTCTTTTGTGCGATTAAATGGCTCGAATTTCCTTTTATTATTATTGTTATTATTATTATTATTTTTGTTATATCAATTAGTCCGTATTTGCGCCGTTTGGAAGGTATGTACATGTCTTCACGTATGCGAGTGTGTTTCGTTTTCTTTGGGCGGACTGTCTTTTTGTTTTTCTTTCTTCAGATTGTGCTGTTGGGTTGATGCAGACCACGCTTGATGCTTTCTGTCCCTTTCTTTACTTTTGTTGACGGAAAAAATGTTGCGGATGTAAACCTTTGAAATAGTAATGACGAGCGGCAGCATGTCGTAATGGGCAGTACAATTGCCACTGTATTATTATTATTATTATCATCATCATCATTTTTGCTAGTTACAACGATTGTGGGTTACCGTGTGATGCGCGTGAGTGAACGGTGCTGAGCAGCGTGGGAATTTGTCCTTTTTTTTTTTTGCACAATATGTGCGCTTGTGTCTGTGCCTGCATTTTTTTTCTTTTGTTTTTTTTAAATCTTCCGTCCCTCCGTAAAAGAAAATAAAGCCCAACATGCAGCTCTGTTTTGCATATTGATATTCACTGAGGTGTAATGCGTGCGATGCCGTTAGAGACGGAGATGCGGCAAGTGATACCGAACAAAACGGCAGGGGAATGCAGAAGAAGAATTTGTGTTTTTTTTCTTTTTTTGTAACATAAGGCTATGTTTAGAGTTGACGGATTGCCGGTAATTATATTTATATAAAAAAAAAATATAAATTGATGATGATAAATTTAACACCGAAAAAATGGTCGTTTCGAATAATTAACTTGGATGAGAGGAGGGAATGGAAAAGGAATCAAAAAGAGAGATGGATGTTGGGGAATGTATGTGTGTGTTTCTTCTTGGATGCAATGTGAGAGGAAATAATAAAAATATGATTAAATAATGAAGGGAGTGATGCAAACCAAACCTAATCAAACCAAAACAAGTCACATGCACATATGTACGTATATGAATAAATATATTGAAATAGAAAGAAATAAAGAGAAAAGAATTTATGAAAGAGCCGAATAATGCGATGAATTACAGTACTGTCGGTAAGCAAAAAGAAACACCACACAACCGGAAGCGTATGTAACGTAGTGCGCACCTATTTCCTCTTCCATTTCTTTTTTCTTCTTGCGTCCATTCACTTATTCTGTTTTGGTGATTTGCACAATTGCGAATGACATGTTGGGGATTCATCACGTCTCGCATATGTTTGCTTTGTATTTATTGCTTCATTTCGTATAATTTTTGTGCCTCCTTCCCTCTTTTTCTTTTTCATTCCCGTATAGTTAGTTTTATTAGTTTTCTTTTTTCTCCCCCACTCCTCTCCGTTTTGTTCTCCCTCTTTCTCTTTCTCTATCACTTTTTTTTTTGAAAGTTTATGGTGCGTTAGTTGAAGTTCTTCCTGTTCCCTATTGCAAAGTTTTTTTTTCCCTTTAAAGATGGAAAAGTAGAAAACATAAGCAAACTCTCTCTCACACACACACACATATATATATATATATGTCCACATGAGCATAAATATATTTTATACATTTATTTATTTATTGATTAGGATGATAAGCAAGCAACTACGCTCGTAGAGTGCAGTTACGTGTTACTTTATAAAAGCACCTCTCTTCCATTTTCTTGCGGCGTGTGCGATATCTTCTGTAGGGGAAGCGCAAACGTGTAAATTTATTTTATTTTGTTTTTTTTGTGTGGTATGCGCAGCACTTTGAGCGTTTCTATATGCAGTCGCGCGTATATTTATTCATTTCATTTGCAGTGCGCCGAATGACGTTCAAAATTGGGCATATCAATGCGTGTATTTTTTAAATAGAAGTGTTTGTTTGTATTTTCCCATTCTCGTCTGTGCACACAACAGTTAACATATTATATTATTTCTTAACTTCCTTTCATTGATCCTTTTCTCTTCCTGTTTTCCCTCTTTGTTTTGTTATTTATTCCTTGTTTATGTTGCTTTTTTTTTCCCCCCTCCTTCTTCGCTTTGCTTTGGTTTTTATTTTTTTTATTTTTAAAAGAAGAAAAACAACGTCAAATCAATCTTACTGTATCATTTCCTCAACAGGAAGGAGGTCGAATACATAGGAAGTAACTTTCAAAGAAAGCAGTAGTTGGTAAAATCACAGCTTATAAATCAGCTCAGAAAACTCATTTATTTTCTTATTTTTTTTTACTTTTTTGTTTTAGAAATCAAATATAATAACCAAAAAGCCCCATTTCAAAATTATGCGGCGCTCAATCATTCGACTTGCCACTGCAACTGCTCCGTCTCGGGTACGTCTCTCATCTGCGGCAGTGACGGAACCAAAAACATCCATGCAACCGATGCATGCGCATGTTCGCTCTTCTCATGCATATGAGGCCAGTGCTAAAGGCGCAGAAGTGGGCGCAAGAAATGAAGCCGCTTTCATGAATTATGAACTCGTCCGCAAGCTCGACCTCGGCGGGTTATTTGCCATTCCACATTTTGTGAATTTGTTGACCATTACGCCGTTGTATTGCGCAGCATTGGCGGTGGGGTGTTGGACGTGGGGACTTTTCTATTGGGATTTGTATTGCCGCAGCCATTACGAAACGGTGCTTATTGCAAGGCCTGAAGCATTGAAGTGATGTGAAGGGTAAAATGTACAGATGGTTTGGTGTTACTTGCGGACGGTAGCATTTATAATTGGTGAATGGTTATTGAATTGTAACCACAGGTGGTGAGGGGATAATTTCAGTCGTGTGGTGCGTATTTGTTCCGAAATGAGAAGTATTTGACGTACCACATGAAGAGGAGGGGAGGGGATCATTGTTGCAATATTAGCGAATATTTTAAGTCAAAAAAGGGAGACAGAGCAGCATTGCTTTTCGCATTTGCATATTTGTTAATATACGCATATGTTTGTGTGATGCCATTTCTTCTTGTTTTTTTTTCTTTTTTAAAAAAACTTTCGTCCCTTTGTTGTTTTTTTTCCTGATTCATCACTCGGGTTTCTTCACTTCTGTTATTACTACCGCGATTACCACCGGTGCTTCGAAACGGCGCATTCAAACAGTTTTGAAGGTGACGGTTTGAAGGAATGATTGGAGTTGGGAGAGGCCCCTCCCCCCCTCCCCACACAAAAAAAAACAAGAAAAATTTTCACTTTTTGAAATCACGTGCATATGTTTTTTGTTTGGGCGTTAGGTGACTTAAAACGAGTGGAGTGTTATCGGCCACAAAATCTATTTTCTTTTTTTTTT
>NW_027123017.1:27049-28353 GCF_001457755.1 Trypanosoma equiperdum
CTCCTCATCCTTTCACTAGTTCACGGTTAAGTGAAGGGGCTCTGTGTGAACAGATGAAAAAATAACTTAAGGGGTGGGGGACGGGTATGTGTGTTTGTGGAACAAGAAAGAAGAGGAAAAAAGGAAAAAAGGAAAAAAAAACGTCAAGTAGAGCTTATCAAATGCAAGGAAGGCGAGTGAAATTACGAGGTATTATAATTGTTACCATTATCGTTTTTTTTCCTGTTTCTGTTCCTGTGGCCGTTCCGTTTCGAAGGGAATTGAATATCGAAGTTGAAATGTTTCGCATGAGGGAAATATGGACAAGTGAAAGCATGTAGTGAGTTGAAGTACCCGTGAGTCAGTTGCTCAGTTGACTGCGTGATCAGAGAAAGAGTTTGAGGGAGGGGGAAAGAGATGATGATTATAGGTGGTGATATTTTTATTATTTCTATTTCCTCCTTCCGATGCAATGCAGCTTCCGATGATGAGCACATATGCATATAATTTGTATGTTCTCATGGATGGAAGGTTGTGCTCAGAAGGTGTTTCAAAGAGATGTGGTTCAGCCGCGTAATTGGGAGCAAAGTGATTCAGGGGAGATAGGTGTGTATGCGCATGAGGGTGGGGAGGCTCCTCATTGTCGCTTTCACCTTCTTTTACTTCATTTTGTGTTTCCATTCGTGTAGTGTAAGTTGTATGTGGTACGGGTGGTTACTGTTTGTTAGCCTCCCCTTTTGTAACACATGCGTGTACCATATCTTTGTAGTCAGTTGTTAGCATGAATTCTCGTTCTGTTTCCCTTTTCCCCCTTTCCACTTATTTTTGTCCCGTATACCTCTACTCCCGCCAATAGGCTGCGGTTGAAAACGTTATGTTGTGTCCGTTGCCGCTGTTCAGTACGGACTGTAATCGAAATATTCATCACACCTTAATTGGCTCCTCCACGTGTGCGGCGCAAAACTTTTTTTTTAATACGCACTTCACTTTTTCTTTCTTTCCTCCTCTATTCTTTTTGATGTTTTTTTTTGTTTTTTTGACCTCTTTTTCTTCTTTGTGATGATAATGGTGGCAGCAGTTGCTAGTGCCTTCACTGCACTTTACCCTGGAATCCGTGTGCATTAACACAAATAGATAAATAAGTACGGGGAGTATAAATATAATTAGAGGGAGAAAAGGAAGAGAGCAAAATAGCGCCAACACCACTGACAATAAATAGGTAGTGTGTAACCAAATAGAGCGGTTACCTTCACCCCTTCCAGTCTCTAAATTCACATTTGCAGGGACGTCAGACGAGTGAACTTATATACAAAAATAAATAAATA
>NW_027123017.1:28366-33022 GCF_001457755.1 Trypanosoma equiperdum
AGATAACTTCACTTTGTTTATCATACGCCAGTAGTGTATACAATCCGTTACACTGCGGTGGTAGTGCGGGGTGTTTGAAGTTGATGTTACCACCAATACGCCGCATCGGCGGAAAGACCGCAAGCGTCCCCGGGACTTCACCAGGAAGAGGCGGCGCCGTCGCCAACACAGCAAAGGTTGGTTTGGGAACTGCGACTCCCACTGATGCTGAAGAAGGAGGAGAAGAGAAGGTACCCGGGCCCGCAACCTTGTCACCAGCTCCTTATGAGGCCACGAGAGCGGAGCGTCTCACCCACTGGCTTCGCAAGGAGGGTTTTCCCCCCTCCTACACGGAGATTAGTCCGGCAGAGGAGAGCATCTTCAAAGCTACTAGGAGGTTCCAATCTCACTTTCATGAGTATTTTCCTAAGCGTGCGCCGCAGCTTCTTGCCCCGTTGAATGAGTGTCGCACCCGAAAGATGATATGCACCTTCATTCGGCCCACCATTTTTCCCTTTGATGAATTGTTTGATGTGGGTTCGTGTGCGAGGTTCCTTGCGGGGTATATGCGGTATGAGATACTTGAAGACACGGAAAGGCTTCCTGAAGTGGTGGTTTCCCCAGCCACGACGCTACAGTGGCAGATTGGCAATTGCTTCGAGTTGAGCATACTTCTCACTTCGTTGCTTGTGGGAGTGGGGTACAACGCCTACGTGGTGGTGGGCTACGCTGAACGCGCCGTGTGCGAGAATGACAGTTCACAACGGGAATGGACAGATGAATATGGGGAGCTTTCGACTAGCGGAAAGAGCAAAAGCAAGCGCAGGACCAGCAACAAAGACAGTACGTATTGCAGCAACGTGGTTGGCACCACCGGTGGAAGGGAGGAAAATGCCAATACAAAGGCTCCCGTGACGGATGACTACTGCTGTTATGTGGACTCTGATGCCGATGATGATGGCAGCGACATGGTTGATGCGGAGTATGCAGCACTTGTAAAGGACCGCCTGGTGCTCCGCCCTGCTGATGAGATTGATATGTACTCCCAGTACCACCATCAGCAGGACGACGACAAAGACACGAGAAGTAACACATCCTTTGCGGGATCAAGGGTTCAGGGGGCCAGCGAGAGCTACGCGAACAGCGTTAGCCTCTGTAGCCCCTTGGCTAATAATGTGGTGGGTGCTACGAGCCCCCTTTGTGGTCCTAACACCAGCTTCAATGCTTTCAACAACCCGGCAAGGTGTGGAAATGCTGATGCCGCATCTGTAATAGGGGGGGATGACGCCGTTAAGGGACCTGCAAAAGGCGAGTCAGTCAACTTCCCACCTGTTCGACGGCTTCACAGTTGGGTACTTGTTCTCCCTGGTGGGCGCAAGAGCGTACGTGAGCCCGTATTCGTCGAACCTTCCCGGGGCGACCTCATCGCGCCGGGTGACGCCGATAGCTTTTACACGGGTGTTGAGGGTGTTTTCAATGGTGACAACTATTTCGTCAACCTCACCCCCGACGCCGCTGTCAGTTCACTGGTGCCTGATCTTCAGGATGCATCTCAATGGGAAGCGGTTCTCTTTGAACTGGACGTTGAGGACGAGCGCAACATCTCGCATAATTTCGTTGGCACTCCCCTCAGTACACTTGGGGGCCAAGTGCACTTGGGGGCCACTCCTGGAAGCGGAGGCGGCGTTTTAAGCGCTAGCCCATCAGCAGTATATGGAAGCCGAGGGTTGGGTAACTCGGCAGGCATGAGGCGGCGCTACAATGATGAGGGATCTCCAGCACAGCATCCCGGTAGCACATTTAGCGGGGGATTTTCCACTTTGGCAGGAGGACTGACGCATCTCATGCAAACTACGCGAGACCGTGCGGTCCACTTTTGTTGTGCTTCGTGGGTGGAAGAATTAACATTGAACCGGGCCCAGTATGAAAGTCGTTATCCAGGTGGTATGAAATTCACTCGCTATGTCAATGCAGATGTGTTTCGCTACGCCGCGTATCTAATGCCTGACCATCGTGTGCTTGAGGTCTATTTGCCGGATACGCAATATCCCAGTCAGGCACAAATACATCTGCTTTTTGAGCATCGTGCGGATAAGCTGCGCCGCCGGTCGGTGTACCCCACGGCATCCGCATTCATGAGGCGGACGAACAGTGTGAGTGACTTTAGGAGTGGTGCTGCCGCTGCGTCTGGAGGTGAAGGTTTAGTTGCACTTCCGGCAGCGGAGGGAGAGGGAAAAGAACCGTACGACACGGATTACGATTACTCGAGCGGGGCTCAGCAAAGGGCGGGTTTGAGGAGAAATATAGTGACGAGCGCATTAGACGACGAATTTCGGGAGACGAATGTGGGTAAGCGTCGGAGTTTTGTGCGACACCGGAGCTTTAGCAGTGGTGCCTTTATGAGGGAACGGACCGTGTCGAATTCCAATAGCCAGCTCATCCCGTTGGTTGATGTTGTGGTACAAAGTGGTAACTTCCGCCTGATGCAAGAGTGGTTCGAACGTGGCAGAATGTTGCAGACTTCAGTAGGGGGGCTGCGGTTACTTACGTACGAGCCAGGTGTGCAGCGAACTATGACCTTTTACTGGGATGCCCGTAACGATGGCTTGTGGCGGAGACAGGAGTTTTTCTACGAGAGTCGCGCCCTTCGCAAGGTGAAGGAGTTTTACAGAGGGCGCGATGACCGGTTATGGTACCGAAGTGCCACCTTCGATAATGTGGCTGCACTCAACATGGGATACAACTTGTCCCACACCAATTCGCAACAAGTTGGAAGTTCCCCCTCTACTAAGGGGAGTGTGCGGGGTGCGGATGACACGCAACGTGCGGAACCCATCCGAATGAGTGAGAAGTATCATCGCAATGAGACCATCCCCCCTGACGACGATGTGGCCAAATACGTCTTTGTGCGCCCTGCTGCGGTAGCCGCTGCACGTGCCGCTACAGGCACAATGCATCCACAGCTTGTCGCGTCGGCTGCATTGTCACCGGTGTGCGCAGGTCCGTCTACTGGCAGTGTGGGGTCGCTGTCTGAGGGTGGTGAAATGTGGGTTTATTTCCATTACCGGCCGGGGAGTATCATCCGTCCCTATCGCATGTACCCCAAAACTGACCCTGGTGAGGAATGCCTTCTCAGCGCCGTGGCGGGGCCGAAAGGGAGCATTTCAGGTACGTTGCCGTCTATCATCGTTATGATGCCAAACGCGACACCCCCATCGGATATGGAACAGTGTAATGAGCGCAACCGACTGCGGTGGTGGGTCACGATGTGTCAAGGGCGTGTACGGGCCTCGTTGGCGGAATGCAATGCCATTGTGGAGTCCACACGTGAGCCATCGGGTCCGGTTGCAGGTCCTGACGAAGCGGAAGCTGCTAAGCGGTCATCGGTCGAACTGGGAGGCCTCGCTGGTGCTCAACTGACACCCGTCGCCGAGCAGAAATCGCAGGCGCAGAATCAAGAGTATTTGCTGCCCGGACTTTGTCCCTCAAAGCGTGTCGCTCTGGCAAACGAAAGACAGCGCCGCGTTCCCGCTGTTGTGTCCGTCTTTGACACGCTTCGCAACCGTCCTCGTGAGACTGAAGCGGAGCGTAGACGCCGACTTGCTGAAGAGGCTCTGCGTGAGGAGGCACGCTGCGATTACCTTGCGCCATACATCGCGAAGCTTGACCTCCCCACCACATTCAGTGGTGACTACATGAATGTTGCCCTCACCATGGACCAAGCCCGCCGAGTACGAGATGAGGCCCTACGTGAGTTGAAGGAGCGCCTTATCCATCGCGGTCGTATTATACAAAAACAGATGGATGAGGAAAGGGAGGAGCTCACTCGTCGTCAGGCCAACTATCAGAGCAACGTTGATGCGGCTGTGGCGGGTGTGGAGTCCACCGTGAAGGCTTCAGGGGTGGAGACGTGCAGCATCCAGGGAGTACTTGGAGCTGCAGAGCAGAAGGACATGTCAGATTCTGTGGCCCTTGCTGCTACAGGTGGCGGTGCATTAGGGGAGGCAGTTACAGGGATACCAAGCGTCATGGGTGCATCCTGCACAATCACTGCGAATGCCCTTGCAAGCACAAGTGCTGCAGTTGCTGTAACCACCAGTGGTGAAGTTGCACGGGATGCGAAGGAGTTTGCCCAATACTGCAAGGAGGCCACATGGCGCATGAAAACACTAGACGAGCTACTCGTGAAGCATATTGATCGTGCAAGCGAGAGGTACGCCAAGTTAGCGCAGAAGCTCGCGGACGATCCAAGGCTTTCGGCGTTGTACAAGAACAACCCAACTCCGCAGACCGACAAGTATTCAGTTCAGCTATAGAAGAATTATGAAGAGAGAGAACAATGCAGCATCCAAAGATGGAGAAAAGGAACAAAAGGGATTAGAGGCAACTGGAGCGGGCGTCTGGGTGACGGGCCTTTTTGCGCTTTGCTTCCGTAAGATTAACTGCGCTGCTGGACGGTGCGCGGTGAGAAGGGCAGCTACGAAAATCCCTTCAAAGGTGCTGAACTGCAGTTCCATGATATGCTAGTAACAATCATGACCTCCATTTTTTATTTTCCTCCTGCACGCACCCGTGGTGAGTAGTAGAGATTCATTAGAGGCAATGATTTGTTTAAGATAAATGTTGATGATAGGGAGAAGAAGGAGAGAGGGAGAGCAGGTTTTTTTTTTTTTTTTT
>NW_027123017.1:33032-38675 GCF_001457755.1 Trypanosoma equiperdum
ATCAGAAGGGGATGTATGGCCATGGCTACACATGGCTCAACCGAACACCTCGGATGTGCTAAGCTGGGTAAGCGCGTCCGTAACACAATGGGGATGGCAAATGTAAAGATGGAGAGACCGAAAGAGGACAGAAAGTCCGAAAATCAAATGTACAATAAAGTCAAGGGTGATAGTTTTATTAAATCTTCATTTTGCACACGTATGTACGTTGCCGCCTGTGTTGGGGAAGCTGCATAAGAGGAAAGATATGGTTAAAAACTTGTATTGGTAGTCTTTTGGAGTTGGGAGTGTGAAGCATGTGCGGGATGAAAGGGGAAGATATTTGTCTGCGTTGTTGTGCATCTGGTGTGATATATGTACAAGTTCATGTAAATGATGAGGGGAGAAACTATTTCGTGTTTTCTACGCCCATCCGTGGAGTGGTGACGCCTTTATTTATCCTCTTAAAACACTAGCAACAAATAGACAGGCAGATTCACACAGGCATCCTTCCCTGTGGCGCCGCCATTTTTTTTCTTTTTTGTGCATGTGTGTTGGAATGGCGTATACTTTATCAAAACCCCCTTCCATCGCTTTATTTTTTCTCTTCTCGCCACTGCTATTGTCTCCGCGTCCAAACACACAACACCAAAACACACTCATACCGGTGTATACGTTTACCCTTTAATATTCCCTTCCCAACCCCGCGTTACTTGTCGTTTCAGACAGAGCCCTTTGCTTCTTATTTTTTTCCACACTGCCTGTAATACTGTGCTTCTATGTTTCAGTGTTGTGATACTTAGCAGAAACGTGTAAGCGGAGGAGAAATAGCAGGAAGTGAAGCGAAACCACATAAAAGAGAAAAGTTATCGTTTACAAACGAACTGTGGGGAGGTATCGTGGATTTCATAAAAAAAAAAGAAAGACGAGCTGCACTGTGCTGAGGCACCGACGACCTACAGCGAGTTGGAGGCGCGCGCTAACTCTCGAGCGTGTGTTCACCAGGAAAGCCGCGGATACGCAATCGCTCATCACATGACGGTGACATACAATGTTATTTTTTTGTTGGTTTGCTTGTTCCCCAACTCTTACACCGTTTTGTGTAGCTGAACTTCAGTCCGCGGCTTCAGCGCTTGGGGAGACCATTGAACTTCTCCACCGTCCTCCATGGCTCCACGCAGATTCAACACTTTCACTATTTTGTGTTTTTGAGGCCGCATCGGTGGATGTTGTCCGTGGCGTAGCCGCTCGCTGCATGCTGGTGAGAGCAATTTATCAACTCATCGCGGCGGCTGCCACAATGGAAGGGTTGCTACTCGTCTGTGAGAGTCACTGCCGTAATGTTTCCATCACTGCTTTCGAGCACACTTCTGATCAGTTGAACATTCACAAGAACTGTGTTCATGGGGTATGCGGTGCCGCTGACGCTGCCGATGGTCGTGCTGGTGGCAGCAAAGTTGCACATGGTTCGGGTGGAGCCAAATGCGATAACAACCCTGCTTCCAATATGAGCGGCAACGATGGTAGTGATAGCGCCATTGCCTTCACCGATAAGACTGTTTTGAGTTGTTATTCTACACGTGCTGGGTGCAACGGTGTAGGGGAATGTAGCCGCTGTGTGTATAATCGCGACTCGTTGGTAGGGCCCCCGTTACTGAAGCAGTTGTATCAAGTTAGTCAGGTATCGATACCGCATAAGGTAAAAGAGGGGGAGGAAATGGGAAGGAGAGGCTTCGATACCAACATCAACGCTGCTGACACCAAAGGTCATGGTGCCGACAAACGAGATGCCGTTTCTGTGCATGTGGAAACGGTGGGACGCCACTACTCTGCTGAGGAGAAGGACGCCCTCGCTATTCGTTTGGCTGATGCTATTGGAATATCACTTAGCGCCACTTGTGGCTGTAAGAAACAGAAAAGTGAGAAGGACGAGGAGGTCAGAGAAAGCGGGCTTCCTTGTGAAGACATTTTTTTGATTTTGGAGCATGCGGTGGAAAACGCACCACCGGGAGCTAAGGCCGGGTGGAGTCCGTCGGGTCCCGTCCAGCGGGTTCTCTGTGGCACTTTTGTTGTTGGATCTTCCCGTCAGGGTCTTCTCACCCGCTACAGCCTTCAGTGCCGGCCTTATATTGGGACCACTTCTATGCCACCTGAGCCTGCTTTTGTAATGGCTCATCTTGCGTGCGTTCGCCGTGGTAGTTTTGTATTCGACCCCTTCGCCGGGACATGCGGTGTTTTGGTGGCGGCGGCCCACTACGGTGCCGTAACATTCGCTGGTGATGTTGACGGTCGGGCAATGCAGCGGGGAACCCAACGGGGGTTGCGGAGTGCACAACAACGACAACAGCGGGCTGCAGCAGTGCGAGCTTTAGGGGAGGAGGTTCTTCAACGTGCCGGTGTTCCACTGGAGGAGGCACTTGAGGGTCCCACCGTTAGGACGAATTTTAAGATTTACGGTTTGAATCCACCAGAACGGGTGCGGATGAATTTTGCACTATGGGAAAAGACTCTACGCCTGAGGGGTTGGGGACGTGGCGGCTCTCTTAAAAATGTTGCCGCGAATTTCGAGGGTTTTGGGAGCACTGCCAACGGTCCATGCATCAGTAATGTTACGAATGATGTTAGCCGTGATGGCAGCAATGACGCAAGCAACAACGTCAGTGACGGGTTGGGCATGGCAGCCGTGAGTGAAGCGCGCTTGTGCGAGGGGTTTCTTGACGCCATCGTAACGGATCCTCCGTACGGTATACGTGAGCCACGTAAAAGTGCAGCACCGAAGCAAACGAATACTGTGGCGATGAGTACGGGTGATAACGAGGGACGAGGGCGTGTGGCGGTGACATCACATAATGATGAGGGAAATAAAGGCAGCGGAGGAAATGCTCACAGGCTGCGTGAAATTAGTGAGGATGGTAGTGGGCAGCAATCGACGGGGAAGGTGTTGAACGAAACGCCAATCTACTTGAATACTGAACTCTCCATGAAAAATACTTCTAACGCTAGAGACACCTGTGGCGAGCGACGCGATGATGAAGGATGTGAGAATCAAATGAATGATGATGCAAGGTCAGCCAAAACCACGGCAGTTGAGACGCCATCAACCTCCTACGCCGTCAGTGACATTGTGCTGGATCTCATGTTATTTGCTGCGGAGGCTCTGGTAATGGGAGGCCGTCTCGTGTTATGGTATCCAAGTAGTAGTGTACATTACTGCAGCGAGGAGCTTCCATCTCACCCTTCGCTTCAGTTGTTATACAATATCCCGCAGCGCGTTTCCTTAAAAATTGTACGCCGTTTGCTTGTCTTTGTGAAGACGCATCCCCCACCTGCTGTCAGGCCGGTTCGGGAAATGTGCATGGGCTCAAGTGGAGTCCCTGACTTGAGAGAGTTGATGGACCAGACGGAACTTCCGGATAATGAAGCGTACATGCATTACCGAGAGAAGCTTATGCGAAAACGTGTGGCGTCGCAGCGGTTTCACTCAGCACAGTTGGATAGGGGAATAACTGGAGGAAATAAGTGCGATGTGCGGAAGGATGAAAATAAGGAGGATGGTGGTGGTGAAATATGCTCATCGGTGCCCGGGGTATTGGAGGTTGCGGGAGGTGCGTTAGCATCTCCATCATTGGTGCAGTCATCACCCTCGCTTTATTTTCCTGAAACCTCAGCAGCGGTTTGCACGAGTGAGACACGGCGGAATCGCATGACGAAGCGAGAGCGGCGGGAGCTTATCGTGTTAAACAGGGAACGAAAGTTGCTGAAACAACATTTGGAGAAACAACAGCAACATAATCGACATCAGCCAGCACCGCAAAATGAAAAGGAATAAGGATTACACTGAAATGGAGGCTGATGGGAGGGGAGTGAAATGGTTTGAACGGGGTTCACCCACCCGCCCACATGTTTATAAACATATATATGCACACATGCGTATATATGTGCGCTGTGGTTACTAGTTACACATGGAGATTGCTTTCGCTGCCGTGCGTCGCAGTTACTTATGGCCGGTTACTTGTGACTTCGAGCATCGTTTGGCACATGGCACAATTGTTGTTCCATAGCTCAAGGAGAGGGGTTACGCACGAAAGGGAAGAGCAAATATCGTTTTTTTGGCTTTACCCAAGTGGGTGCTCCCTTCCTAACAGTTTTCTTCGTTATTCGCACCGGAAAGCGTCTTTTCCGTTCTCAGTTTTTTTTTTTCCCTTTCGGTCGGTGAGTTGTGGAGGAAATGCAACGGTGGTGACGGCCAGTAGCGGAGACATAAATACTAAGGCGTTGCTCATTGGGACACGTTGACATCTACATAATGGGGTACGCTACGGCAACCTGTTATATATATATTTGTGCAGTCGCAACGCGCTTTCCCATAATTACATTCCCCATGCAATTAAATATTGAAAGGAACAAATGAGGGACACAAAGTTAGGTCGCATTTTTCTTTTTTTTTTACAGTTCGATTGTGTTGTGTGATGGGCGTCATGAAGACACTTCCATTGCGGGCGCTTCTTTCCAGGTCATCCGGTGAGATTGAAACAGTCACGTTATTTGTATGTTATTTGTTGAGTGGTGGAAAGGGAATTGCAGTGCTTAATGAGAAACGTGTAAAGGTGTCCGAGGAGAAGGTAGTCACGGTTTCTGCCGTTTTCATCCCTCTAGTACAAACTTGACGTATTCACTGTTAATATTTTCTGTATTTCCAGTATTTTATTTTATTTTTCTTCTTTTGCTTTCCCTTTTGCCTTCGAAATCAACGCTAACAGAGAGCAAACACGTGGACGTGACGGACATCAACGACAGCAACAAGCGGAGGCGGGCAATAAAACTCTCGCAACCAACACTCCTTAAGGTAATGCATGCTGCTGGACAACGCCGGCTACTGCAATCCCCAACACCCCCATCAACAACAACAGAAGAAAGAAGAAGATTAACGGGAACGGGAATGAATTCTCCAGCGGCAAGCACCATAGCGGTGACATATGCAGCAGAATCAAATGTAATGGCACCCACACGGAGGGGAATAGAAATGGCAGAGCGTAGTGCCACCTCATCTGAACCCTTCAGCAGTAGTGTTGCAGAGGCAAATGCAAATATTCTTTTGGCTGGGCGCCATAGTGGTAGCGGATGCCTAAGCCTTAACCGTGTCGGTGCTGCCAACTTACAGAGGGAGGGAAATAGTAATGGTAATAGTAGTCATAATAACAACAATGACAATAATAATAATAATAACAATAATGTTTATGGTGGTGGAGGGAACCAACTTAGGCGAGGATATTCTAGTGATGATGGTGATGGTGATGGTGATGGTGATGGTGAGCAAAGAGATGCGGCAAATGCTTCCTTGTCTACTTTGGCTTCATCCACAGTTTCGCAAGGAGGCGGAAAAGAAAAGGTTATATCGGTGCCCCCCGCTGTTCAACTTGTCCCACCAGCTTTTCTGCAGTCATCAGCACCTTTTGGAGAATCGGAGGATGTGTGCGGTGTATGTTTAGAGGCTCCACCTGAAGGTTGTTTTGTGGAGCTTTTGTGTTGTGGAAACATTTTATGCGTTGGAGATGCACAACTTTTGGGCAATTGTCCCTTCTGCAGGCGCGGGCCACTCATGTGGAGTATTACGAGGTGAGTTAGTATTTCCTACAAAGGTGTAATGGTATGTATATATATATA
>NW_027123245.1:0-549 GCF_001457755.1 Trypanosoma equiperdum
TATATATATATATATGTAAATATATATATATGTTTATACGCTGAGACATGTTATCAAAACGAAACGAAACAAAACAAAACAAAAAACCAAAAAAAACAACAACAACAACAACAAATGAGTACACCTTATGGATAGCAAAAGGGGGTTATTATGATCATATAAATATGTGGTCTTTACATACGTGTGATTATTATATACAATTATATTCAGAATTGTTCATTTATTCGCATCACACATTCATTCATTCATTCAAAAACATATACACATATGAATTTTGTATGAATAAGCACACTTATGTACTCATATAACTTTTCCTCTTTGATTTTGTTTTATTTTCTGTCTTATCATTTAGGTTGCTTCCGTTTGGTATTCTCTGTGTTATATTCCATTTATTTTTCTAAAAAAAAAAGGAAATAATAATTTTTTTTTGTTTGTCTCACTGGTCTCTATTACTTCCTTCCATTTTTATGCTTTCACAAATAAGGCGGCTCTGACTATTATTATTGTTATTATTATTTGGTGGAAAAAAAGGCAAAACAAAAAAAAAAA
>NW_027123245.1:559-1441 GCF_001457755.1 Trypanosoma equiperdum
TAAGCTACCAGGTGCGAAGGCACAAAAAAACAAAAAAGGAAAAATAACAGAGGGAAGGAGACAAACAACCGGGGACACATACAAAAAGGAGAAAAGAAATGAAAAAAAAAGAAGAGAAATTATTACTTACACATGGCTTCACATGAAAACATGAGAATTGTATACATGATCATATATTTTTGAAAAAAAAAAATGCATGAAAAACACTTACACTTATATGTTTACAAATTTATGCTAATGTGTTATTGCGGCCACTAAAAAGAAAACAAAAAAAACCTAACGGGTGCTCGGACAAAAAAAGAAAAAAAGTGGAAATGAAGGGATGAAGGGTTTAAACATTTCAAGATATTTATCAAATATAATTTAAATAAATATATATGCAAGTGAAAAAGGATATGTATGAATAGAGATGAAAGATAAAAAAAATGTAGGTTTATGTCTCAGGGTTGAAAGAAGGAAAAAAATAAAAAGAAAAAATAACAACACCACCACATCCATTTCTTTTTCTCTTTTTTTTTTTTACAAAATTTCCTTTTTCCCCCTTTTTTCCTTTTTTTTTGTTTTAAATGTTTGTGCTTGTGCTTTTTTTTTCCTTCATTTTCTCATCCCTCTGATTTTCAGTAGTGTCAGCGGTGTAAAATTTGTAGAATGGATTCATCGGTTAATTTTTTTTTTTATGTGTGTGTATGTTTGATTTTTTTTTCTTTTTTTCTTCCACCTTTGTTTAAATATGAACAATTTTTTTTTTCCAAATAAAAAATGTATAGTGGTGTTAAAACACATAACGGAGGTGATGAAGTGCATGCTTCTCTATTTTGTTCCCATTTGTTTGTTGTTTTCTTTTTTCTTCTGTTTTTTCTTTTCTCTTTTCTCTTTTTTTTT
>NW_027123245.1:1466-1715 GCF_001457755.1 Trypanosoma equiperdum
TATTTGACTATTTGAAATGGCGTGTGAGAGGCCTCATTTTTGAGAATGCGGGGGAAATTAAAAAAAAGAAAAAAGAACAGGAGTGATAAAATGATACAAATAAAAGTTTTTTTTTAAAAAAAATAAAAAAGAGGGAAGGTGAGTGAAGGAGAGGGGAAGTTTTTTCTTTTTCTTTTGTTTTTTTTAAATTTATGTTCTTGGAATTAGTGAACTCAACTGTCCACCTGTTCATTTTACTTTTTTTTTTTT
>NW_027123245.1:1748-2075 GCF_001457755.1 Trypanosoma equiperdum
ATTATTTTTCTTATTTCTACTTTTATGCAATAATTTCTCTGCTTTGTGATGATCTTTAGTGCTAAGAACGAAAAGTGAGAGGGAAAGGGGGGGGAAAATAAAAATATAAATATATATGTTTATAAAATAAAACAAGACAGAACAAAACAAAACAAAATTTAAAATAAAAACCCATACTTTTATGTTTTAATTTAGCGTTCGCCAAGCTGCGACGGATGTTTTATCTGTCTTATGCGTGTATGTGTATGCATGTGAGTGTGTCCGTGTCTGTAAAAGTCAGCTCATAAATAATTATATATATAAGTATTTATATATATATTTATTTAT
>NW_027123062.1:0-2212 GCF_001457755.1 Trypanosoma equiperdum
GGTGTCGTTATGGCTGAGCATACATCTATTTGCTTTTGTGTGGTGTATGTGGTTTTCTTTGTTGCTTGTTCTGGTGGAAACAATGCAGTTTTCCTTTCCTGATGCTTGAGTTCCCTTGTTGCTGCCAGTTTCAGTCCAGATAGTTTGTCAGCTATTACTTGCCGTTGTCTTTGTTCCTCCTTGTAGTTTGCGTACTCCGCTGTTGCTTTCGTAAGCTTTTGAATCCATTCTAACGTTTGTATACCTTTTTTGCCCGCCCCTGTTTTGTCTGTGTAATCGACACAGTTGTCTGTGCCGTCGGCTGTGCACGACCTTGACGATGTTAGTCCGATGCCTACGATCTCCTTTCCGGTGCCCAGAACTTGCAGTTGTCCAGAAACCCCAGCGATGGCCTTGGCTATTTCCGAGTCCAAGCCCATGGTGAGCTTGGTTGTGTCGCAGTTGTCAGTTAGTGCCTTTTCTTTGCCTGCCTGCATGTTTCTGGCGCTAATTATGTTTGCTGTGCCGTCTACGTTTCATGTGTCGTCGGCGGCGTCCGCACACAGGCAAAGTATGTCGTGCCCGATTTCTTTGCCCGCCTGGGTTTTTTGTGCAAAATGCGCTTTTTCTCCCCGTCATTTGGGGTGATTCTTTGCAGGCTTCTTTGGCTTTGTCGTAGCCACCTTGCTCATCAGTGCCACAGATGGCTGCTTTTATGGCGCTGTTTATTTTGGTCACAGTTTTGGCTTCTCGATTTGTTCCAATTTTTTGAGGGCGTTGCTTAAATGCATAGCTTCTTCCGCTGCAAATGCGACAGCGTGTCTGATTGAGTGTACGTCGCCGTAGTTTTGGGATGTTTTCTTTTGTTTCTGGTATTCTTCGTTGTCCTTCATTGCTTTGTCTGCCGCTCTTGCCGCGCGCCACTTCGGTCAATGGTGCCCCCATTCTAGTTTTTTGCTTTCGGCTTCTAACTTCAGCTTCATGGCTGGCCATTCGCCGGCGGCGCCCTCGGTATCGACAAAGGTCTGCCATTTGACGTCCGCGACTGACATATTCAGCTTAAGTATGTCCAGGTAATCGGCGTTGTCGGCTGCTGTCAGGTCTCCTTTTATCTGTCCTTCCTTGGCTACTCGCCAGGCGTCACAAAGAACCTCGTAATGGCCAGCTACATCCTTCGCCGTTGCTTCTGCAATGCGCGCCCCCAGCAGTGCCATTATCAATTGCAGTATTACAACTAAAAGTCTCTGATTTTTGCGCATGTCAACGACACTACGGGAGGGAAGACTTAAAAAGTTGTTACTGAAATAGTTAAACCTTCGATGCTATGCCTATAAATTATTGTAAAACTTGCAAATAAAGATTGCTTCTCTTTACGTTACAAACACAATAGATTCTCGGTTGCTTTTACCGCATGGGAATGAGCTAAAATTAAAATAAATGGTGTTTCGACGTTGGTGCCGTCTGTGCAAGAAAAAACTATGCAGAACTAGTCGGTCGTATTAGTGTAGTGAAAATGCTACCGGAGATTACGCTTCCATTTGGGTGCTTTCCGGGTTTGTCTCGAAAAAGCTTACTTTTTATGTTTTTATAAAGTAGAAATTTGAACTGTTTTTGTTCCGGTTTACCTTTCCCTCCGCAAGAAAGCAGCTTTTCACCTTTATTACGCTGTCAATGACGGATTTAACATTCAAATTGAGACCAGTTTTTGTCTATGTGTGTGAGCTTGGGCGTTTGCACTAGAGTTTGCTCTGTTCTCTGAAAAGTCTTTATCAGCCAGAGGTAGTCATCTTCCTTTAAATGATGGAGCACTACAGTAGAGATTCCAGCAAGTTTACGTGCTCCACCGCTTGTGTGTGCCGAAACATAGTGACAGTTCGGTACGTCTGCCATATGTAAATCAGCTACCTTGACTTTGTTTCTGATGACCGTACCGACCATAATGTCCTCGTTTAGAACGTGATTTTCCACATAGCTCGCAAATCTCCTGAAAGAAAATCCGGTAGATAGCAGAAGCTGCAGCTGGTTATAGTTAGCGAAACTGGTTGCAACGTCTCTCTAAAGTGTATTGGCATAGCCATTGACGTACCAAGTTAATACTCCGGTCAAATTTCTGAAACATCCCCGGTCCTTCCAATATTTAATCTCTCTCTTGGAAGCACCTCAAGATATTTTAGATAGAGTGGCATCCTTATAAATATATTATCATCTGCTTTCATTATATAGGGATTACTTG
>NW_027123481.1:0-206 GCF_001457755.1 Trypanosoma equiperdum
TGCAAAGATGAAAAAGGCTGTGATTTTGATGATAAAAAACCGGAGGGCGAAAGATGCTTTCTGAAAGTTGAAAACGACAAGAAAGATGAAAAGTCGGTTTCCAGAAATTTGAGAGTGTCTGTTTCTCAGGTATTTGCTGCTTTTGCTATTTTTGTAGTGTCTTGAAATTGTAGCATTTTAAGGATCTTTTCTGAAGTTTATGAAGT